>NW_010118578.1:0-12746 GCF_000699245.1 Pterocles gutturalis
CGGAGGGCTGAGTCCGGAAACAGCAATCGCCTGGCTTAGCTCTAATAACAACAACATCAAAAAATAATCAAACAAGTCGAACAAAATTTCTCTTGGAAGTATGCTGGCAGAGAAACAATTTGCTGAAAGCGTCCGGTTTTTTGTTGGGGTGTTTTTTTTTTTTTTAATTTTATTTTTTATTTTTAAACCCCGGGTTGAGTGGCGGGGGGGTGCTGGTCTGCACCCTGTGTGGGGGCAGAGCAAGTTGTAGCCCAGGTCCCAGGATCCCAAGAAACTTTGAGGTCTGCTGCTGGGTTTGTAGTCCCAGCTGTTTTTCCGCTCGTAGTGGCACCCACAGTGTGCTCTGCTCTGACATCGGATTTCTCAAGCGTCACCTTTTCTTTCTTTTTAAAGAGTTTTTTTTTTAATTTTAACTAAAACGCCTAAATCCACTGGGACTACAAAATCCTACATATTCCTACCGATGGGTTTAGCTTTGCTGTTTTGTTTCTTCTGGGTGTTTCTAGATCTGAAGCGTCCCCCACCAGCACCATGTGTGTTTATACACTTTTTTTTTTCCTTGTGGTAACACGAGATAGTGATTTACAATAATAGATCTACTGTTTGGTAGATGTTGAAGCCGTACTAATGACTGAGGGCTTGGACAACTTCAGTGTATCAGATCTACAAGTGTTTTAAAGCATTAAAATATTAAACATCGGGTCAGTCTTGTTTTCACTTAGTAAAGCGTCTGTAGACACGGATTAGTAAATGCAGAGTGACAGGGAGGTAGTAAGGAAGGTTTTCTGACTTTGCATATATTTAGGGCTGTGGTAAGGTTTTATTTTGGTAGCTTGTAAGGCTGCTGTTGCAAGGAGGTGATTTCTGGGACAGTAGTGGAGGGGTGACTTCAGTTTGCAATTGTAATGATTGGGAGGGGAATGCAGGGGCTGAATGCATTATATTTTTCCTTTTGAATATGGTCACCCACATGTATATGGATGATGGTGATCAATTCCAAATTCTATAAGCACCAGGATCCAGATGGCAAAACAATCTTTGTTACAAATCACTTTGTTACAAATTGTGAAGCTGTATTATTTTTTTTTCCCTTTTTACCTTTAATATGCATGCCACTGTTCCAAGTGCAGGCTAATAGGAAGCACACCTCCGCTGCTTTTTTCTTTAAGCATTTTTCTTACAACAGCTACCGTTCTTTATTTTTTCATTACCTTTATTACAGATCCTTTTCGCCTTAGTGTGTAAAGATCGGATCCTTCAGCAGTTAGCTTTCCTGGAAGTATTCTTCCTGCCCTTGCCCCCCCCCCCCCAGTTAAAACAGGCCTCCATAGGAATGTTGGGTTTGTGTGAATTAAAGGTGCTGTACAAAAGATTACAGGTTGTTTTATTGTTGGTATAGCAGGTGGCCTGCTTGTGTTATCAGATGAATTCTGAAAGGATATTTCCACACTCCATAGGCAATTTTCTTATTTCCACATCCAGGCTCCAGCATCCTTCTATCTTCTTAACCTTATTCTTTCACATTCCTTATGCTTGTTGTTTGCCTGACACTTAATTACAGCCAGGAAAAATTGCAGTTGTTTATTTAGGACTGAGAGCAGAATATTCTAAAGATTCAGTGGCATAGCTGTTGTCTGTCACACACTGTTTTTAGGTGGATTCTAGTTCTCTGCTGTACCAGCTTCCAATTCCAGACGAACTAGATCTTTCTCCTTTTTTTTTTTCTTTTTTTTTAATACAGGTTGAAAAGGTATAGATGATTCTGCATAATTATGAATTTTATTTTTATTTATGTAGTTTTTCCTGAAGCCATATTTGTTGAGTTTTAGAGCACGCAAGGTAAAGAGGTGATGCAAATATGTAGCAAAATTGCTTTTCCTCTCCTTTTGCTGTTGTAGAATCTTAAAGGTCTGTGGGTGTGGTTTTTTTGTTGTTTGTTTTTTTTTCCCTGGCTTTCTTGTTTTATTTGGGGGTGTAGCAGAATGATTGTGTTTTGTAAAGGTACCTGTAATTGTCTGTTCAAGAGCAAACTCGTGGACAGCAATTTCTGCTTTACTGCTCCAGAATTATGAAGTATCAAAATATGCTTATGGTGAATAATATATTATCTCAAGAATAATGCTTTAAATACTGCAAACTCTTTGTAAAACTTGATAGGAATAATTTTATTTTTTAAAGTCAAATTTTTTTTTGTATGTCAATCTTCGTTTTGATAGAATACTGCAGATTGCTTTTAATAGATGTGTATTAAGTAGAGGTCCAGTCAAATAACACATCTGAGAGTGCCAGTTCATACCTATGCTTGCAGAGGGACTGGAGTAGCTGCCTGTTAGAGATAATTAAGCAGAATATTTTCCTTTCAGAGTTGGAAAATGAAGAACTGATGTGTTTAATTTTTACCCTAAATTTAGAGCTTGGTTAATGCTTTTGATGAGCAAATAGATGCGTTGTGATCTGAGAAAACTCTGCTGGCAGATACTCTTATTTTTACTAGTGCAGTTGCATCTTCCCTAAATTGTTGCTTGCTGGGTGAGACTGTAGCAGTGAGCTTGCATTTGGTCCTGAAGTTTGGGAGTTGGGAATAGCTGTGGTGGCGAGCAGCCCCCTC
The DNA here is from genome assembly GCF_000699245.1 of Pterocles gutturalis. Lineage (NCBI taxonomy): Eukaryota > Metazoa > Chordata > Aves > Pterocliformes > Pteroclidae > Pterocles > Pterocles gutturalis. Next base: position 2,609 of record NW_010118578.1, read on the forward strand.
GCCAAGATTTTATGTTCAGGAAGAAACAATTTTATTTAATTGACTTGAAAAATTGATGTTTTCCTTCATCTACTGAATCAAACAGCATAATCCTTCCTAATACAAAAGCTGTAGACCCTGGGGTGTGAAGGGTTAATGGTGGTCCTTTTCTTTTCCTCCCTCCAATTGTTTTGACAACACTTTTCAAAGTGTGACATTCCAAGCCCTTGCAATACAATGTAATATTACTGTAATTACACAGGTCATTACATTTTAAATAGAGAACAATAAAATGCTTATCGCACTGAAAAAGAACAGGTGTTCTTGCCCTTCTTTGGTATTTATGCTAATTGTTTTTCATCTCCTTCAGAAATATTTATGGCTGGCCCGTTAAGGTTTCAGTCTCGATGTGACAATATTAATTCTTTACTAATCTTTATGGTTGAGGTTTAGTGTCTGCAGTATGGATTATAGTATTAACGTCCACCAACTACTTTAATAATGTAGATACAACTTAATATGTCAGCACTTTGCTACTTTATGATACATAGCTATTCAATGGAGAGTGAATTATTTGCTTTATTTTTTTAAAAAAAGTGAATGGACATGCTTTTAATAAAGTTTCCGAACTTGTGTAGAAACAAGCTATTAAATGAGAACTGATGATCCTGTGGCGTAAATCAAATGAAACCTCCATAAAGAAACTTTCCTCATGCTTAATTAGGTAGATTGCTGAATCACTCTGCTATAGCATTAGCCTAGCTGCTATACAATGGCAAACAGACCATGTTTGTTAACTTATTTTCAGTAAAGAAGCTGATTTATTTTTAATTCTCCTCTTTTTTTTTTTTTTTTTTTTTTTTTTTTTCCGGGTAAGATTTCACTCTGGAGCAAATGCTGCATTGCTTAGTCAATCAGCTTCTCTTTAGGGGGCTATGAAAATTAGTTAGAGAAAAGTTTCATGTTTCTGGGACCTTGCAAAACAATATAATGCAGTACTGTTACTTGAGCGTACAGGATAATTGCAGGACTGCACTTCATTAAAAATAATATTTGCTTTGGAAATCGAACAATTTTAATAGGTGCACCAGTGGCTGATCTGTACTGAAAAAAAAATACAGTAGATGCCTTTCCAGGTTTTTTGAATGCATTCATACATGGACTGATGATGTTGAGTGGGTTTTTTTTTTTTTCCCCCTCCTTCCTCTATGTTTTTTGTTCAAGCAAATATGTGCTGATTTGTCAGCTGAAGATGGAGGGGGGGAACAGTATGTTGCAGCTTTCATTGGAGCTTGTAAACCAGAATGTAGGTAAAAATGTTTTAAATTTGTCAGACTTTTCATGTCTGGGCCCCAAAATCAGATAAAAAATGTGGTGTAGAGAAAAAGGACAGCTGCAGATTTTTTATGTGGACGTGTGTTTCTGTACCATGACTAAAAACTCTGAGGACCTTTTCCCAGCTGTCTGGGAGTTATGTGGAAGTTGGATTATTGGCAGTTAAGCATGAGACAACCTGGATTTAGCAAATGCTCTCCTACACAGGAAGCAGATGACATTATCCTGGGGGAAGGGAGGAGATCCTTCTCCAGGCACAGCCCCGGGGGGAGACGCCTGCTCCCCCCATCCTCAGAGCAGCCAAAAATGAGGGCTGGCCATAGGCACATGTAAATGTAAAAGCAGTCAGGTTGTCTTTTTTTTTTTTTTTTTTTTTTGGGAAAACAGAAGCTTTCCCTCCCCCCCTGTCATGGTTTTTTTTTTTTTTTTTTTTTTTTTTGTGAAATCAGACACTTTGCTCCCACACTGGGGCTGTTGTGAGAAGTTTGGCTTTGGGGGGCGGTTTGCCAGGTTTAGGGGGGAAGTTTAAAGCTCTGTTCCCCTGGTGTCTCTTCAGTGCCACGTCCTGGCAAATATGTAAGTAAGCCTTAAAAACTTTGACTTCTAATTGGGCACATTTGTGAAGGAAATGGTTAATTTTACAACCAAAGGCAAACTTGCACCTCGACAGGTCTGCTGAAAGAAATGTGCCACAGTCGTTTGCTGGCAAGCACCGCAGGGTCATAAATCCACGGGGTTTATTTACAGCCTATAACACTTATGAATGTTAAGATATTTGACGCCACGCTGGCCTTATAATATCCAAGGTCCACAGACACTGGCAGTGGGTCAAATTTCTTTCACTAATTATAAGCAATGAGAGATGGAGCATGGTGCTGAGGGTGTGGGGGGGAGATATGGAAATCCTCTCTCCTCCCCACCCAAAAGCAAAGACTATTTCTGCTCCTCCTCCCAACTGCTGATTTATGTTTGTGCCTTTTTTTTTTTTCCCATAGTCTCTGAAGTTTATAATTAACGCTTGCAGTGCTGTAAAAGGCAGGGCTGTGCGTGACGCAGCCAGGCTGAAGGAGGGAAGAAGTTTAGCACAAGCTCCTGTCCTTTACAGAGGTCTCAGCAGTATTGTGCAGTATTTCCTAGATACCGACACAAGCAAACATTTAAAGACAGATGACACCTGGAAATGTCCTTTCATTTTCTCACGTACTACTGAGCCAGGGGAAGGGGGGAAAAAATTGCATTGGGTTTTATGGAAAAGGTGGATGCTTGGAAATGCATATATTAGACTATTCTGACTGTATAGAATGGGGCCTCTTAAAAAGCAGCAAAAGCCCACGTTAAGGGAAAACATGCGCTGAATGAATTAAGGTGTTGATGTTAGAGGCGTTTTTTAGGAGAGGAGCCCTGTGTCCTGCTGGAAGGGACAATCTGGGATGGATGTGTGTAGGTCGGGGTGGAGGTGTGAGGGGAGTGGGCAGGCGTGCTGAGGGTGGTGTTTTGGGAGGGAGTAACTGGGGGGAGGCCCAGCAAGAGTGGGGGCTGCTGGAGAGTAATTGGAGGACAAAGGAGGGATGTTGGAGCATGAGGAGAAATCATAGAAACTTTGGGGGGAGCAAATCCCAGTGTTTGAACGGATGGTTGGAGGGGAAGCTTGGGATCTGGGGATTGACTCTTAAGTGTCAGGAAAGTCTGGGGCCTGGGGAGAAACCCTGCCTCACTCAGCAAAGCTTGTTATTCTCAGCTCGCTCCCCATTAAACATGCTTTCCTCGAGTGGACAGTCAGATTTGAAGTGTTGCTCTCTTGTCTCTACTGGGGGGTGGATGTTGTGTGTGTTTTAACAAAATAATGTGATTACTCAAATATGCCTCGGTATTACTTTTAGCTTTAATTTCTCCAGCAGTTGATTTTGGGTTCCCCGTAGGTTACTGTTGTGCTTGGAGGCTAATTTAAGAAAAAGGCAGGGTTACGTGTGTGGTGGAAAGCTGTTCTCCTTCGCCCATATGTTTTTCTTCTGCAAGCCATGTAAAACCTGACTTAAAAAAAAAATGAGGGGGCTGTCAATTTGGCCCTGCCACAAATAGCTGTACAGTTTTGTTGAAGGTTTTATGCATTTCACTAATCAATGGGGCGCTGTGACTTATTAGCCCCTGGGGACAGATCCAAATCCCCCAGCACCCAGCTGCAAAGCTGGTGTGGTATTGTACCTTTTTAACAGGTTATCAACAAGGATGTTCCTCCGGTTCCCAGGACGCTTCTCACCCCCTCCCTCTGGCATCTCCCCCCTTCGATTCTTTCCAGCAAAATCTGTTCAGTCTCACGCCTTTGTTTTAGGTTGGCTAAACCCTCGACCCTTATTCTTCGTGGGGTCACGCTCAGGCAACCGGGCAGTGCTGAATGAGTTAAGTCGCTGGCTGAAGTTTGGCTTCATGCAACTAAATTTGAGGCCTGGTAGGCATTAGCAGGGCACAGCACATTTACAGAGCTTAATTAGTACGCGCTGTAATTGTTCATGGTCTGCCAGAAGGAGTAATGTTCAGGAAAAGTGGAGTCGTTCTTCTGCAGTCTTCAGTTTTAAAACGATAAATCACTTGCATATTTGTGCAGTGATTCAAATGGAGCTGAGACCTCTCCATCTCAACATGTGGTAAATTGTAAAGTCAATGAATTGCAGATGTAGGGTACAGCAGATTCTCTAAGAAAATGTGGAATGAATGGGGAAGGGTGATGCTATAAATACATACTGAGAAGATAACTGGGTTTCTGCTTGCTGTGCCAATTATGATGTACTAAAGATATTAGCAATTTTGTTTTAATGTATTTATTTTAAATTTCTTTAAACTAAATGTAGGGGCACCATGTTACTTCACTTGGTGAAGTTTTTATTAATGTTCCAGAACAATGGGTTTCATATGGAAATGCACGTGATAGCCATATTAATACAAATTAATCCATCATGGGTAATGTTGTAGCTGTTACTAGAGGAGTTAATAATGATGGGATACTTTAAAGTGTGGCTGCAGCAACTTAGATGTGTTGTGGTAGAGGATGCCTTTATATTCTAGTTGGGGGAAATACTGGGAATATTATGTATCTTGCCATGGCATTTTATATCTGCCTGTAATTCCTTCCAACTTCAGAGTCACTTTTTGGGTGCATTAGTCTGACGGCCTAGAGCCTATTTTAAAAAAAAGCAAAACACGAACAAAACTATGCTATCCAGATTGACATCGTAAATGCTGTGTATTGTTTTGTGGGTTTTTTTTTTTTTTTTTGAATGTGGAGAATGTGTGTCACTCTTACTGCTGTGAAATCTTGTCTTCCTTGGGCTTGGTCCAAGATCCATTGAAGTCAGTGGAAAAAAGCTTCTATTAATAACGAAGGGCTTTGGATCAGGCCCTGTGTGTCTTGAACCAATAGCCAACTCCTTCAAAAGGGGATAGAGGTATTGAAAAAGCCAAACTCAATATTGATATATTCCTGCTTCTGGGGTGTCCTTTGCTCTAGGGGGGGAAAAAAAATAGTTGTGTTTCCAATGGTACTTCCTTAAATGAGCTCCTGTTTCTCCAGTATCTTTGTCACAGAAGCGCGGAGCATCTTGGCAGGATCAGGATTTGGTCTGAGGCTGTGTTGCATGTCAATACTGCTTTTCTAACATGAGTAGGTGGATTTGTATGGAAGTTGTAAAAGTTAATGGTTGTTCTCTGACTCATATGCTGCTGGTTTCAGCAAAGGAGAAATGATGACAGTAAAATGATAGAAATTAGAGGAGACAAGTAGGCTTTGTTGAGCAGAGAATGGATTTGCATTGTTTGAAATGCTTTTGTTGCTTGCTGAAGGAAGTGCGAGGAAGGAGAAGATGGGAGGGCAGCTGCTTTTTTGGGTCAGATGTTTCAGGTACCACACTCCTGCAGATGTTTGCCCAAGAAGTGAGGCTGAATTCAGGAGGGACTGTCCACAGTGTTAAAGGTCCCATACCATTTTATTAGTCCTGTTGATACAGTTAGTTCCTGCCTAACTGTTTTCCCCTCTCGGCAGAACAGGTTTTAATGCCCTAGGCTCTATGGGCAGTACGATTGCATGCCTAATGGTTACCAAGTATGAATATATTAATCGTGCTCAACCAGTATCTATCTCACAGCTTTGTAGGGCTCTCCAGAGTATCTGTGCTGTGAAAGTTGCTGTATACAACAAAATCAGTGTGCTTTTTTATTCACCAGTGATGGTGATGCAGCTGAGACACCAAAAAAATCCAAAAGGAGGGTGTCGGAAGTAATATTTAGAAAATGCCAAACTGAAAATACTGCAAAGGGACTTTCTGAGGAATATTCTTAGATGTTGATACAATAGAAACAAATCATCCTATTTTAAGAAAGGGAAAAACAGAGCAAGGAAAGGTGGGAGTGTACCTCTCTGAGCACATCCAAACTCCCACTCGAGTCAGTGACTCCTTAAATAATGATCTGGAAAAGTCTGAGGCTATAGGCTTTTCTATTCTAGAGACAAGCCACTACATTGATTTCTGTTTTTAACTGATGCAAATATTTAATAAAGGTTCTTTTGGAACTGCTTTAAACCCTAGCCTGAATAATTTTAACTTGGTTAAACCAGTGAACTGGTTTGGGAGAATACACAGTAAGAGGTTTGCATTGGTTTAATTAGATTTAGGAGATTTATAAAACCAGGGCCACTACTCTGACATAGGCAAGGTCTGGAAGATGGCGTATAGATGCTGCATTGATCTACACCCAGGCTGAACAGAATGCTATTGAAATTGCGCTATTATAAATGTTTGCCAATATTAAAGAATCCACGGGAAGATACGACCTTGAATGAACACATCAGAAGAATAAGGTGGCAGTCAGTGTTTCTACCTTTGTTTTTTCTGGAATATTGACAGGAAGGTTTTTCTCCCTTTGAAAGGAGTTACAGATTATAGTTGTCTGCTTGGAAGTCAGATTTTTGAGATTTTTATTATTATTAACCAAATGTCTCAGTTTACTTCCAACTCCAATTGCATTCCCTGATGGGCTTTTTCTTAATTCTTAAAGTGCGCTGTAAAATGTAGCTTAAAACATGTCTGTGTGAATTTAAAAAAGAAAAAAGGTGTTGGTGGGGGGGAAAGGTACTTTATAGGAGCTAGTCACAAACATAACTACTGTGCTGGTCACAAAATTGCTGTGTAAAGAATATCCACAGAGCTTTTTTTATCTGGATAGCAGCTAAGTATCTTTACAATCCCCAGGGTTATTAAAGGCCAAATGCCTGGTATACGTGGTTAGTTTATTTTCCTTTGAAATCTATTGCTCAACTGCAGTACTTGGAAGTATTTTGTTTTTAATTTCATAAATATGAAATTAAATTTCATAAATATGAAATTAAAAAGGGAAAACTAGAACCTGGGCGTAGCTGGGTAGTTGTAAATGGTACACTGCATTGCCACACTCCTGATGTGCCCGGACGTGGGTATCGGACTGGTTACGTGGGCATGTCTGTGTGTGCATGCGATGCATATTCGTGAATGTATACTGGGTTATCAGGTGTCTATTCAATTTTAATTGACAATATGAGATTCCTGCGGTTACTCTGTGCACAGATTGCCTTGGGGCTCTACAGGGTTTGTGGGAAGAAAAGCCTTGACAAGTTTCCATTAAGCCCTGAATCAGGCAATTGGAAAAGAGGAGAATGAAAGGAGCTGAAAAGAGGGACAACTTGTTAGTGTTGCATTCTCCGCTTGCAACGGGAAACCTCTTTTAGACAAGAGTGGTTCTCAGGCCAAGAATTTCAAACTCGCAGAGAAACCTGTCCAGAACACAAAAGTTGTTTGAACGGGGTGCAGAATTGTCACAGTAATTAGAGCAATCTCCGTTTACTGAGTGGCAGCCTTTATAAAGGACAGGGGATAAAGGGTTCAAATTCATCTTTCTCTCTCCGATTCACTTCTGATGAACTGCCTCTGTGTATGTATGTGTATATGAAGGAGTGTGTGTGTGTGGCCGCATTTTCAGCTACTCATCATTTGGTTGCCCTTGTCTTAAATGAAGAAGGACTTAGGTTTCTTCTTCCTGCCTCGAATGACATTTTCAGGCATTATGCTTTTATTTATTTGTTTTTTACTAGTGGTCTAATTTGATATATAGAAATAAGAGGATGCTTTGGGAAATGTGCTTGTGCTCTGTTGAAGGTGGAACCCCAAATATTTCTCAGTCAGTTTCTCCTCTTATTCAGTCCCACATCTTTGACTCTTAGGAACAGTCCCATTATTTTTAATAGGATTACTTGTGGAAGCAAGAAAAGTGAATGAATAAGGCTTGGATCCTTAAAGTTTATCCTCTTGCCACTCCCAGGTCGTCTGTCCAGAGCTATTGAATCAGCTGGAGTTTTGCCACTGGTCTTACTAGGAGAAGGATCAGGCCTGTGGATTACATGAGGCTGAGTCTTGTGCACAAGCCGAATAAAACTGTAAAAATCAGAGTTGTTGCTGTGAGTGATGCAGGAGCACCTGGAGGCCTCAGTCTGGGCTCCTTTTGGTCCGACACGGCACAGAAAAAACGGAGTGAATGAGTGAGCAAGCAGCGTGGGTGTTCTTGCCCGAGGAAGAAAATGTGACTGATGAATTTCCTGTATGCCTTTACTTTTAAAGAAGACAAAATATTAAGCTCCTTGATTTTCTTCAGTAATCATCCTGGGTGCAAAGTTAGTAATTTTGATGTCCATTTACTTCGCTGTTTAGGATCTGTGATTGCCTTTTACTTTGTTCTCCCTGAAATAATGTAGGATCTCTGCTTTGTAAAAGCTTGGAGGTAGCGACCTTGGCTAATTTGCTTAGTCATTTAGTCAGTGTTGTGTTTCTTCCCTTCATTCACCACTACATCTGAATGCAGAGAGTGAGAGGAGCCTTTTAGGCTGATGTCTTTGCTCTGTCTTGTGTTTCTCTGTTATCACCTTGCTTTCAAGGCCTGTGGCATGGCTGGTCAGGGGTTGTGTTGGGACCCTGTGGGTGTTGTATGTCTTAATTCTTCCTCCCTTCTTCTCCTCTGGAGACCTGGGATCAGCCGGCATCTGTACCAGGTTCCTAAGATGGACCAGAGGAAAAAGGAAAGTCTTGCTGCTGATGACAGAAACATTGTTAAAGCTAATAAATACTCATGGCTGTGAAAGTTGTAGCTCAGAGGTCATGTGCAGTTTTTGTTTACAGATTGTTTTCTCTACCTCCAGCCCCCTCAATTATTTTCTACTGGATGATGAAGAATTTTTGGCTAGATCTTTTTATATTTTAGCAAAAAAAAAAAAAAAATCTATTTTTTTCACAGGGTTGGCCCCTAGCGTGAAAAAATTACTTGTCTTGAAGTTCACATTGCAAAAACGCCTGTTGATGTTCAGCTTCTGTGTGTACTTCCTTGGAGCATGTGTTCCCCTGATTCACTTGTCTGTGAGCATGGTGTGAGAATATGTGAGGCTTTTCTGAGTACGTAGAAGTCATCTTGTAGGCACAACAAGGAGTTGGGAGCTTGCAATTTTCCTGGCAGTAATGCTAAATTGCTTATGCAGTGTTGGAGCATAGAGTCAGGTCTGTGTGTTGGACGATGTCATGGTCAGGTTGAACAATATCGCCTTTTTTAGATGGTGCTATTTTTTCTCAACCATTGATGGTTTGCAGACCAGTTGTGATGTCTGCTATCCTAAAAGAATACCCAGTATGGTACTAATTGTACAAGGACTAATTGTTGATTAGAATGTACTCATTGCAAGTTATGGACCTCTCTTGAACGTGGCTTTCTCAGTCCTATCCCTTGTGCATTATTTTCTCAGCTGGTAATTAATTTCTCAGTTTGGTAATTTGTCAGTAACTGGCATCTCTTCAGTAATGAGTGCTCTGTAGTAATTCTCCATCACTAAGGAATAATTGCTGGCTCTACAAAGTCACTGATCTCTTTCATTTGCCAGCTGGATAACCCTTCCTGTTAGACTGTTATGACCAAGTTATCCATTGTAACAAACCCCGGTTACATCTACAGTCAACGTCCTGGCCACAGCTTGACACATGGAGAGAAAGGGCTGGAGGAAGTTAATTTTTGGTCATGGTCTCAAGCAGGACCTCATGTCAGCAGCAGAAAGTTTGTATTTGATTTTACAGCTATGTAAAATCTAGTTCAGCCTCGAAAAGCAGCTGTTGAGTTTAGTTGAGGCAGTGATGCAGAGCAGCCGTTGTCACTTGTCGTTGTGTGCCATTTCCTCAAGCCTGCTTTTCTACCTGGCCCCGTCTTGATTTTTCTGTATCCTGCTGGGGTTGTTTCTTACTGCGGTGGTAAGTGGTTTGGAGATGCTTCCCTTCCCAAGAGCTGGTGGTGCAAATATGGCCCCAGTCCTGCATGTGCTCCACGTCACGGGCTCACCTCCACGTCACGGGCTCACCTCCACGTCAACCCTCTGAAGAATTGTCCTCAGCCTAGCTGGGTCTGTGCATTTGGGTTTGTAGGATTGTAACCTAATTTTGTGATCCCAAGGGGGAGTTTATGAAGTGTATTTTGGAAACAAAATACTCAGTGAAGTGGGAAGGAGGCTAAAGAGAATACTGGAAAGGTGGTGCAAATTAGAAGCAAAAGTTTTTTGTTTGCACTCCCTGCTATTGCTCTGGTTTGTGGATATAAGTAGGACACTGGCAGTTTTTGGAAATCTGGACTTGCCTGTCAGTGCACCCAAATCCCTTTTAAATTTGTTTTTGTTTTTCCTCCTCCTTGAACACGTTCACTAATGCCACAAGGAATGAGCTGAATTCTCACTTCCCCCTCCCCCCCCCCCCCCCCCGGTTGGAATCGTTTTTTAATT
>NW_010118578.1:12777-15980 GCF_000699245.1 Pterocles gutturalis
AATTGTTTGTTAAATTCCAATTACGGGGCTTGTTCAACACCTGTACAAACCCACAGCCATTGTTAAGGAAATAATTTGAGGACAATGGGGTTAATGCAGGTGTACACAAGTGCAGAATTTGTATTGCAAAGTCTCTTTATTGCTCTGTGTGCATAAGAAAGAGAAGGAAAGAATTCAGCTTAATTTTCAGATCCCAGATATAATTTGTAGGACAAGCATTTGGAAGAAGAGTAAATGGGGAGGGGAGGAAATGTCTGAACATGTTTAGACATGGCACTGAACACATGTGAGATGGAAAGTTAAAAGGAAACAAACACTACACTCCTCTTTCCTCCCTACCTCACCCTCATACCACATTCATGGAGTCACTTTTCAAGGTATAGCTGCATGAAGCTGGTTGGTAATGACCTTGCACACTGGTCGCCTTCAGAGTGAACACAGCTAAACCTGAATGTTTGCATAGGACTGAGGTGCTGGGACACTGTGCTGGTTTGTGGTGCCAGGAATCACCAACCGCAGTTGCAACCAGATAAAATCAGTAAGTTGCATTAGATGTTCTTGGGTAAGTCCTGTTTGGTGGGAGGACAATCAAGGGAGTTGGGCTGTTTGACTCAAGGTTTCTTTCCTCTGAAGCTGAACATGTGTGTAGTCTCCAAAGGTGACCTACTGTCCCATGCCACCAGAGTAACCCTCCGAAAATGGTAAGAAAATCAGTAAAACCCAGGAGGCTGAAGTCCTAGAGTCTGTAGGGCATCTTCTGGTATTCTGGCATGTTAATACAAAGAGTTAGAGTTTTTTGTAACTTCATGAATATCTAGCAATGGGTCATCTTCCTCTGGGGTAATTCCAGTAAAGGCTAAAAGGGGTTCGTGCAAAATGAAAGCCAAGATCCACATCACTGCTGTCACAAGGGGTTATAAATTGGGATCAGTTTCTCTTACAGTTTCATCTTTCTTCGATTTCTTTCCTACTCGTGGGACTTCCTCCAGGCAAGGATCAAACTTTCTCGATTATCTTAAGTACTCTGTGCATTTGAGGTACAACAAACTAATAAGTAGGAATAATTATTAGTGTTTAGACAAACATTCACATCAGTTTATCCTTTCAGTGGTTCACCTGTTAGAATTAATCTGGACTGCTACAAATAGGTTTGGTATTTGGCATTTCAGTTTATGTAGGAGGGGAGAAAATGGCCCTTGCCTGTGAAATGGTTCAGAAGTTACTTGCTGTTCTTTTGCAATGAGTAATAACTCAGCTGAGTAGCATGACGGTAGTCTCAGGTATGGAACTGTTTGATCAAGAGAGAAACGGGTAGTTCCTCGTCTTGGTTATGTGCTAACATAACCGTGTGTGTACATGTGCTCAGAGGAGGACCAGTTGTCTTCCAACCACTGTCAGGCAACCTGGCTTATACTGGAGAAAAGGGTTCTTTACTAAAGGTTAACTTGAAGTTACGGAAAGAAGTATTTTTCACTGATTTAAGGCTATCCAGAAAGTGGCTGAAGATAATCTTTCAATGAGGTGTCATGGTTTGGTGCGCTGGAGGTGTGTATTTTTCTCTTTGGTGGGTAGAGTGACCTACTCCTGCCAAAGAGTGTAGTTGTACTAAGATAATGAATAGTGATTTGTCCTAAAACTAAGTAGGTTGATCTTCCGAACTGCAAACTGTTGAGGTGATCTTGTTTCTGGCAGGTGATGTAAGTTGGTGGTTATTGTAGTTCTTTGCCTTTGCAGTTGGGCAAATTTTGTTGAAACAAATGAAACTTCATGGGTGAAAGGCTTGATTTTCTCCCTCTACTTGGATAATAATTTTAAAAAGATAATTTATTGGGTTTTTTGGTTTTGGTGTGGTTTTTTTTGTTTTGTTTTGTTTTTGTTTTGTGTGGGGTTTTTTGTTTTGTTTTTTTTTTTTTTTTTGAGTGAGTGTATATACACTGAACTAATGGAAGATGAAAGTGTCGCTGGTGTGATTTTCCACATGGTGTTTACCAATACAGATAGCATTAGCTTCTGGTGTTTGCACCAGTTTCTATTGTTTTGTTACTGTGTTAGTAGCACTGTGTGCGTGCCTTATAAACTTGTATCATTCAGCCTGTTCCATACTACATACAATGGCTACAGTATATGGTGTGTGTAAGTGTTGAAAAGCAGCTATATGGGGCAGATCTCTTGGAGTTCACTGGAGGCCCCTTTTGTGCAACTAAATAACTCCTTTCTGCTAAGGTAGTAAAAGTAGTTTCTCTACTGGAAATGCTTCAACAGGCAAGATGGGCAGCGCCTGGCATCTTGTTCTCCCTGATCCCAAAAAAGACCCAGGTCCAGTATTAGCTGATTCTAACTCACGTTCCAGGCCAAAACCAGGAGAATGTGGCTGTGTGAAGAATGATCCTACTGTGCTGAAAAAACCCAAGAAGTGATACCCTGTTAGGTGATGAAGCCAGAGGAGCAGTTAACATCCAGTGTTATTTGAATGCTTTTACAACTTGAAGAAGCATTGCCCACCCAAACTGACTCCCAAATTTCGGATTTCATTTGTACTTCTGTGCCTGCAAAAGGTGACAAACAGAGCTGTTCATCCAGTAGAAACAGTTGGTTGTAATCAAATGAGCCCATCAGTGTAGTGAAATGTACCAAAATCTTGGAGCAGTTAAAAATAGGTGAGGAACTATGTCTGAACTAAAATGAAACTGACTTGTGTAGCGTTTTTGGATGGCTTAACATCTACAAATTTATTAAGATATAGTTAGCTACTTTTCAGGGTAATGGTTCATTTTTAACATAAAGCACTCTTTAAAAGCTTAAAGAAATGTTTGCAGATAGAAGTAGCACTGCAAAACTGTGCTGTAAGCCTTGAAAACAATTAAATGGATCTGATGATGAACCAGGGGCTTGGTACAGAAATCGGGAAGAGATTGATAGGGAAGCTATTAATACTATTATACATAAAAATAATAGTATATTAATATCTATTTAACATCAACATCTATAATCTGTAGAATACCAATATACAATATATAAAATCCAGTAATATATTAATACCTAAAATATATACTTATATACATATATATGTGTATGTGTCTACATGTATTAAATAGGTATGTATGTATATATATAGGATTTTTTTCTGCAACCTTGAGGTCATGGCAACATTTGAGAGTCAAGTATCTGATTTTTTTTTTTTTTTTTTTTTTCTAGTAATTTTG
>NW_010118578.1:16011-63802 GCF_000699245.1 Pterocles gutturalis
TCTTCTTTAGGGAGGGCCTGTGTGTCTGTATGTGAGAACAGCACCTCTGTTAGGTGCTCTGCTCAGTGCTCGCCCTTTGTATGAACATGCCACATGGTTTCCTCCAAGTCTCCTGGTATTAGACCATTTAAAGACAGGACTTGCAGCATTGCTCAGTGATCTAAAGCCATAGACATGACCCTGTGACCAGGTAGCATTGTTCTCCTGTCTCACTGTTGTAAAGGCTGCTGCTCATATAGGAGAACAGAGGCATTTCTTAGATAGGGACTCAGTTTCTGCCTTACGTACAGGTATTTCTGAATCCATGGTAAGCTGTGCTGTACTCATCCAAAGCCTTCCTTTAGCTGTGGAGTTACCATTAAGATGTGATGCACTGACAGCTGTAACTCCAAAACTAGTGGTTGAGCTTATTCTGAGACTTGTGCTGTGCACAGAGGCAGGTGAAGTGTGGTTTTGTGCTGGCTGGTGTGATCACACCTTGGGGATGGCATGGCCGGGTAGGACTGTCTGTGTGATACTTGCATCTGCCCTGTGCCCAAGTATTCTGTGTCCTTGTGATGGTTCACCATGGTTCATGGTGCAGCAGGGTGGTCCTTGCTGGGAAAATCCTGCTGGAGTCTCAGGTATATTCCTTGACATTTTTCCTTGAACAAATGTGGGTATTTAAGCCAAAGCACTTGTACCCTGGCTGCATCCCATGCTGAGGGCAGGCTCATGCCCGGGAGGGATCACCGCTGCCCTGGGGACATGGACTGCTCTACAGGAGAAGTGTCAAGCTTAGGTCACAGTGCAGCCACAACCCTTTATGAAAGATCCTGATGAGAGTTTGGGCCCATGATATTTAAATATTGCTGTGGTAATATAATCAGCTGCCACCCACTACTCAGCTTCTAAGCTGATCCTAAAATAACCTTTGGTACCATGACACATGTGAAGCTTCCCTCCCCTCCCCTTTAATCTCCAGTACACAGCCCCACCATAATGTTTATATGACAGTCATAAGGCAGACTCTGTAGGTGTATCCAGGCCTTTTATGAGACCATGACACGACATCAGTTTCTACATTTATCTTCCTGCTCCTTAACGTTGTGGTCTCTGCCATGCTTTCAGTTTTGAAATGAAGAAAAGTGGTGTGGAGCTGCTGTTTCTCATCCATGGGGTGTGAGCTTCCACTTTCCCAGCTTGCTGAGTGCTCAATGTCCTTTGTGAGCACATGATTTGGACTTTCCTTCTTCTCCCTCCCTTCCCCTACTGATGTTTCACAAGAATAACAAACCACAAGCGGATGTTAATGGCTCCATGCATAGATATATATATACATACATATGTAGGCTGTCTGGTTGCTGAGAAGCATTTTTTGGCATAAATTTGGAATATTTACAAGTGGCAAATTCACCGGTGAGATTATGCAGACCAGACTATGAGTTCTGAAGGGCATTCATAACACCTTCAGACAGCCAACCTTTTCGTTTATAGCAAAGGAATTTATAAGTGTGTGTGCATGCATGCATATATAGAGAGATATATATTTAAAATGTAGGTATGTATCTCTGCCTTTTTTCTTTCTCTGAAATACAGAAGTAGCATTGATAGTTCTACTGCTGGCTGTCCGTAAAAGACAGCAACCCTGGAACAACAGGGAAGCTGTCATGCGACTGCAGTCTGGGGATGTCTGTAATTAAAGCCGCTTTTGTGAAGTGACATTCCTAGATGGTCGGTCAGGCCCCCTGAAACTCCTGAGGGACTGTAGGTAGTGGTGGGGTTCCTCAGGTGCTCTACCAGGGTTTGATGGGCAGCTTCCCCAATTGGGTGGTGGAATGCAGCTTCTTGGGCCAACCCTGATAACGTTTCAGACCTGCAGTGCTCACAGAGGACATGCAAGATCTGTAACTTAAAATCCTTTATGCTCTTTGGACAACAGTTTGAGGGGGAAGAGGAAAAGGGGAGGAGGGTGGAAGAGCAGAGAATGAGAAAATGCCCTTTTGTAGTAGATTTAAACAAAACAATATCCAAGAAACACTGGTGGTTTGAATGCTGTTTGGAGGGTTTGCGTGTTAGAAGTAGTCCCAGCTGAGAGACATTGCTGAGCAGAGTTCAAGCAAAGAGGCCAAAGGTGCAGCATAAATATAGTTTGTCAGATTGTTGCTGAAATAAATTAACATTATTCAATGAAATAATCATAACTATGTACGTGGCATAAATACAGTAATTGAGTGGTGTCACAAAATACTTAATGGCTTGTAGTCATTGTGACTTTTGACCTGGAAGGAAAAGGGTGCGATCCTGCTCCAATTACAATCAATGAGCCTTGCTATTGATCTGTGGGAGACTTTGTGAGAGCAGAGATGGATGATGTGGAGTAATGGCTGGGGGAATAAGTCATTGATGGTCTGTTCTGTTTGTTTAGCTTTGATGGTAACATAGCACTTGGTACTCGCTTGCCTTATGATTTTTTTTTTTTTTTTAATATCTTAAATCCAAATGAATGTTTAACAAGGCTGCGCCTAGTAATTTTACAAGTAGCTGTAGGAATTCATTCATTGTGTAAAAATGTTTTGCACAAGAGCTGAACTGTTAGGAGAGGTGGAGAGAAGGTAGGGCAGCCTGCCGAAGAGGATACCTCGCTTGGCAGAGGGAGAGAGATGACGTTCCTCATCTGTAGTCCGACTTGCTTTTTAATGTCTTTTTATTGTCTGATCAATTTACAATAGGAATCCACTCCCTGGTCAACTTAAGCACCACTTAATTGAGAAATAAATGATAAACCCATTATGCTTTGCTAGTAGAGAACATTTCCGGGTGATTATGGATGCTCTGCTAAATTTTTTGGCATCCCTTGAGTGAGACTAATTGCCTTCCCTCAGGGCAGCTCCACAAGCTTGGGTGACATCCTGGCCTTGAGGAAGGCAATGGGAGTTTTCCTATGGATTTCTTTTTAAATTATTATTTTAAAGAGGGCCATTTTATACCAGCCTCTGTCTTTAGTGTTCTCCTTTTCCCTGAAAGTGGGACCCACTTTGACTGCTGTGCCTGTTCAGTTGGCTCTTGGCCAGGGCTCTTTCATGCTGATGGGGATTTCTCCATGCTTCTGAATTGAGTCCCTCTGTGCTGGAAAGCTGGTTTGTTGAGTATTCTGCTGGGGGATGGCTGCACTAGCAAAACTTCAAATCTGTGATGGTTCTTGGGCTGTCCGGTGCCCTCTGCTCTTTCCAAGCAGCCTGACCTCAGCTGCACTCCCATCTCCGGCTGCCCGAGCTCACCCGCCACAGCAGAGTGGTTCTTGTGCAGCCATCCGCACAGCTCTGGGACAGGGCTCTGACTGGTCATAAAAGCTGGATTTTTTTCAGATCCAGCCTCATGCCAGGGTTGTGTATGCCCTTCAACAGCCAGTGGAGTTAGCAGTCACAGTGGGTATCCGTGAGGGCTGTTAACGAGGAGCTGGACGAGGGAGCGTTGTGTCAGACAGGAGCAGCTTTGTTTAATCGGCTTCTCAAGTCCAGTCTCTAGCTACGACAACTGATTTGCAAAGGAAGCCGTCAGGACAAGCTGGGATACAAAAGCCTGAGGATGTATTATTCTGCTTGGCTTTGAGGCTTTGCGCTGGCTGCTAGTGATAGCTGAGACTTATTAAATTAAAGAAAAAAAAATATTCCGCTTATTAGGTGCTCTGCTCAGTCCCTGCTCACTGCCTAGACTTTTGGCTGCCCTGTACCCAGTGCTGCGTCCAAGGCACGGTCAGCACCCATGTCCTTTTATGCCAGGATGTCAGCCTGACACCTGTGCTCCATGGCTGGAGCTGAGCCTGCTTGGTGATAGAGTAGGAAGTCTCCTCTTTTGAGGGATTATGAGTTGGGAAAGGTCTCCCTGTTTTGGAGGAGAGAGTAGATCTAAGGCATTGAGAAACTTTCCATTTGTCTTCATAATTTCTTGGATGCTGGTGACTTTTCCTGGTACTGCTTGAGCTTGCCTGTGCAGGGCTCATTGGCCATTATGTGGTCCCCATTTGCTTTTGCAGCTATGCTGATGATTGGGGGGTTGCATTGCTCTTACTTCTTGCCCCCCAGCCCCCAGTGCTAGGGGAACATGTTGCATGCAATTTATAAATAAATATTTATTATTTTGAGTGATGACTGAGAGGGAGGGTATTTCCTGGCTGCAAATAACTGGCTGGAAGTGTTGGAATCTGCCTACTGGGGTGCCAGGTGGTGCCCAAAACTAGAAGTAATTATTACTTTTTTTCTGATGTGACCCCTGCCCTTCTCTCTCGTACAAACCGGTGCGTTGTTCCTGTGCCAGCTTGACAAAAATAAACATGCTGTTAAGATCGCTGCCCCCACCTCGTACCATGCAATTGAATGGCTGGTTTGCACAAGGATACAAGTAGCTTCATTGCCTTGTTGCAGATAAGGGTGATAAGGGTCTGGCCCAGAAATATTGCCCCATACCCGCAGCCTTCAGTGGGACAGGAGTAACGGTTGCAAAACCGGGTCCCAATTCTTGCTACAGCCTTGTCTGCTGCCACCTCTTCCCTGCCAAGCCCACTTGGGTCAAGTGCTGGGGGTGCAATGGAGACGCTATGTTCTCTTTCTACCCATTAATCTGCTGACTGTTTGGGGCATGGCGTTTTCTTTGTTCCTGGCTTGATGAGCACAAATCACTGGATGATGGGTTTGTGTCTTGTGGAATTGGTGTCTTTGAGTGGTTTTGGAGTTTTGGAGTTTTTGATTGGGTGCTCCTGAGATATTGGGAAGGCCTCTAAGGGAATGACCTGTGGGCCTGGTGCCAACTGTACTTTCAGAAGTGACCCAAGACACTTGGAGCCATTCCCGGTGTTCAGAATTATACTGAAACTCCAGCATGATAAAAAACAAATGTAGAATTGCTAAATGTGTGTTGTCCGAAGATTGTGTGAGCTGTTGTAACTCTGCTTCAAAAAAAAAACCCAACGAAAACCCCCAGTGACCCTCTCATGATTTACTTTAGCTGAGCATCAGGCCATGATAAGTCTGATTTGTCTCTGTATATAAGCCATGCACCAGAATAAATTTAAAAAAAAAGATGAAAATGAAAGAAGTACTTGTAACTTTTGGGGGGGCCACACAAAAGGCAGTGGTGGTATTAGAACAGAAAATAGGAACCAGAGACACCACACAGAATACTGTAATTTTTTTTTCAGGGCATTGATTTGTATCTGATTTAAATTCTCATGCAGAGAAACAGAATGATGTTTTCCAGGTTCCGCTAGGGTTTTAGTGCCTCTGCTTTCTCTCTATGCAGAATTCCCCCCCTTGCCACCTCTATAAGGAGAATATTTTATATACCATTGCTTTAACTACTTTTTGATCTGAACTTAATCATCATCTTTTACAATGTTTAGGTTAAAGAGGTTTTATGGTGTTCTGGTATTAGCTTTGAAAATCTTTAGTTACTGATATCTTTGTTGCTCATTAAGTATGTTTTAATTTTTAAACCAGGACTTCTATCTAAATGTTGGTTTCTTCTGGTGGAGGTCTTTTTCTAATTATGAAAAGACTTCCTACATTTTCAGACAGCTAGCTGGATTTTTCAGTTAAATGATGTACAGCAACTAGTATTGCATGTTAGTATATAATTTGGGACAAAATGAATTTGTGGAAAGTCTGTTAGAAAGTGATTTTTCTTTTTCTTCCTCTAGAACAGAAAGAATAAGAGTAAAACTAGCCAAGGGGTTGATCACATTCACAGTTAATAGTATGGATACTAATGTATATGGCAGTTTGAAATTATGAATATCTTGTCCCAGATAACCTCATGCTTGTGAAGGGACCTGTAAAACACAAATGTGGGATTAGATTTACTCAGCCCTAAGAAAAGGATCCTTCTTTTAATTTAAAACAAGCTTTCTTGAACAGATTTGGAGAGACAAATTATATCTTGTCTAACTGGCAAAATCTCTCCAAGAAATGCACAGTATTTTTGAACCCAGAATGTATGACTTTGCCGGCAAATATTTTGAACTTTATTATGCGAGATAGTAGCTGAAGCATTTCAGTAAAAATTACGATTTGTGGATGTTTTTCCATATCTCTTCTAACATCTAAATCTGAAGCTGAAGCTTTCTAGTGCTGGCTGTCCAAGTTGAGAAGCTCAGGGCTTCATCTTCAGTGGTGCTCCACTTTTTGTGATGGCCCCTGAAAATGCCAGTGGGTTTGTGAATGCAGCACTCATCAGAAAAAGTAGTATTGTTCAAGCATCCACCTAGAAAATCTTGGACTTGCCTTTCTGCGTGAGTTTGCATGGCTGCAAGGCCAGGGTAGCTTGAACCTGCCTTGCAGGCTGCTGCGTTTTGAATTTGGGAATCGACGCAAAGCTTGTGTGTGCGTGTGAAAGGTTTTTCCAAAGTGCTGCTGATGTCTTGGGCAAACACAGTGCAAGCCCCAGTCCTTCAGCAGTTTGCTGTTAGCTGCGGTGTAGCTGGAGGGAAGAGGAGCATGCACTGTCCAGTGCTGCCCCAGGCTTCTCCTCCCAGGGCGCTCGCTGGGCGATGGGATGGTTTTGTGTCAATTGAGTTCCAGCTTTTTTTTTCTGGTAAGTATTTGTCGATTGAAATTGAAGAATTGTAAGCACAATTCATCTTAGTGTACAGAGAGCAGAGGGTGCGAGCAGCACTGACTGGGACCAGACATTGACATACGGGCCGTCATCAAACTAATTGTTGTTTGAATTACCTGTTATGATCCGATGACAAATCTGCTTCGCTCCTGCCACTGGAGCAGAAAATGTAGCTTGAATTGGCGTGATGTTAGCAAGTGTAAACTGTACTTCAACAAGATGGATAAACCCAATTATGGGGCAGACCTGTAGAGAGAAAATCCATTTAAATCTCGTAATGTTAAGCAGAGCTGTGTTTAATTCATTTGGACCAATTTGGGAATGATGTATGAGTGTTGGTGAACATTAGTCAAAGAGAGAAGGGCCGGGGAAAGAGATGCAGTGCTCAGGCAGGATGGCAGAGGAGAGCTGCACCGTCTCAGCGGTTAGCGCTAATGGCTGGGGAAGGCTAAAATGACAAAAAGATGTACTAACTGCTCGTACGAGAACAGCTCAGTGTAAATGAACCAATAAGAGAAACATATGGAGCAGAAAGAAGGTGTAGTATTTTTCTTAAAACTATTGATCTTTCCAGTTGAGACTGAAATATATATAAATTGAGAACAGCATTTTGTTGTTGTTTGGTTGTTTTTTTTTTGTTTTTTTTTTTTCTGCCTGCCATGGAAAGTGTGGTGGATTATTTTGGTTATTTTTTTCCCCATCTTGGGCTTTTTAAAAGATTTGTCAAAACGCAAGGGAGGGGGCAAGATTTTTTTTTTGTGAACAAAGGGTAGGGACTGATCACTTCCTTGTGGTTGTTCTTAGTGCTGTGATTGCTTTGTGGGATGTATTTAATGTTTTCTTATTCAGAGGTTTTCCAGCTACGGCTTTCCCTATTTTAAAAGAAAACTAAGCACTGCGTTGTGCAGGGAGATTGATTGACGTATTCCAGAGGATGCGGATGTTGTACAATAATGGCCTAAGAGGCTGTCACTGCTTATTTACTGGTTTAATACCTAAAATGTGCGCGCTAGGCAGTTGTCAAATGCCGAGGAAGATAGAAGCGAACAATCTCACGAAGGAATTGCTTTGGCAAGACAGAGGGGTTGAACAGTGAATGTACTTGACTCTGTTGTTTGTGGTCTTCAGTGGGTTCCAGCAAAGCTAACCCACATGTTCTGTCTTATTTTGAATTAAAAAAAATAAAAATCTTTTCTGTGTTACTCATTTAAGGCCCTTTCCACAAAAGTTAAAGTAGTGAATAAAGAGGCAGTGTTCTTATTTGCATCCCTCTTTGCCTGTGCACATCTCGCTGTGTATCTGCTCGCTTCCCTCTTATCGTCACAGCGCTCTGCTCTACTCTTGCAACTTCTGGTAGCAAATAACATGGAGAGGGGAACCTGTCCCAAGGTACGGGTCACCAAGTTTGGCTTTTGAGGTCAGATAGTAATTTTGTGACATTTGTAGAGGCTGCTAAAGCTGGATTGAAATAACCAGCTGCTGATGTGTAGAATTTAGGAAAAATTCTAGTAATTCCTCATTTCTGGTACACCTGACAACTCTGCAATAACAAATATTATTCTGCAGGACTTTAAATAAAAGTACAGGAAAAGAGGTGATCTTCTTATCTATACTTCAAAGCATATTAATTTTGGAAGACAAGATTTCATTTCTTTATCTGTTAAATTTAAGCTATTAAAAATATTTTCAAACAATTTTATTTCTGTACTTGGGACTCTGAGTGAATAGCACTTCATCATAGTGACAAGAGATCCATCAGCCTTTTTGGGAAGGCAGGTAGACCGTGTTCCTGTGTTGTTGTGAAAGCCCATTTAGCCTCAGTGAGAACAAGTTGAGAAAGGCTTGCTTTAAGGGGATCAAAGAGATCTCGCTGTAAGTTTTTTAAAAGGCCTTAGGTCTAATGCATGTGTCTATCGCATCACCTGGACATAGCAGTGCTGGGAAGAAGGTGTTTTGTGCCTTATCTAGCTAAGCAATGATGGTAAAAGGAGCAGTATAATTCACTGTGACATGGAGGGGTACCACTTAAGAGAGGGTTGGTGTGTAGGTAGGTCCTTCTGGAGAGCCTGGAAGAATCTGTATTAAAATTGACAATGTATAACATGCTGTGAGTGTCACATGAGGTCATTTCTGGCACTGTCACTGTGGGCGAGCCCCGTCACTCACCCGTCCCCTCGCTGGGGGATCAGCAGGGACAACTAAAGCTCTGGGGACTTCATGGTAGCTACTCTTACATTGTCGACACTTCCTCTTCTGATCCCTGCTCTGAGAATAACCAAATATTCAGACTTAGCAACTGTTTTTCCTGCCTAGTAACTTCATCTCCCACAATGTCTGCATTTGAGAATGTGTCTGGATTGCTGAGCAAACCGCTGTGTCTCCGTCTGTGTAAATGCATGTGTGTGTGTGGTTTCTTTTTCCCCCCTTGTGGATCATTCTTTTTTAAATGTGCAAAACTGGCCTGCCAGCTGCTATCCTTTAGGATTGCTTAATACTTTTATTTAATTATAAAATTGTTGTTATTCTTTTCTTTTTAAGAACTTGAAGTGCAAACGAGAGGAATCGTGGGCCCTTTGGTGTCTTGGGATGTGTGTGCATTGCAGAGGAACATGGGGTTTATGCTTAATTAAAAGGTCACTGTTTGTTGATTGCGGCAACTGTCTGATGGATCCTAGATGCTGACATAAGATTTACTCTTAATTTCAAGAGTAGAGATCATATTGAATGTGTGTACTGTAGGGATGTAATACATATCCTGTGACTGTCGTGTAAGAAACATCATTCAGTTGATAAGGATCTTGGACATGGTGTTTTTTAAAATGGGAGGAAGGATGCAGAAGTTGTTGAACCCAGAGGGCTGAGATGGCTCCTGACTATTACAGACAATTCTGTTTGTTGTTTAGGCTGCCTATCTCTGCCTCAGTTTGCCCATCTGTGAAACGGGAGTAACACTGCTGAATTAATGCTTAGCCTGAGGCAGAAGGTCATATTCTCCATATTTTGGAAAACGTGCTGTCTTAAAATCATAGAATGGTTTGGGTTGGAAAGGACCTTAGAGGTCATCTAGGTGGAAAGGACATTAGTGGAGTAGGGTTAAAGTAAGAAAGAGCTGGATTGAATGAAAGAACTGTATTTTTTTTCTTCTTGAAAAATATTAACTTCCTCTGAAAGTCTTTTTTTCCTTTTGACTTCCTAACAAAATAATATGTAAAAACATAAGCTGCTGATTGATTATGCCAGATGACAGTTTGTCAGGATGGGAGCAGTGTGTTTGGGCTTTTCTTTCTTTTCTCTTCTACCAGATGCTGATTGTGTTCAATAATTGTGTATATGAAAGAATTTTCATTATGGCATTGTAGTTTCATGTTCTCAGAAGCGTTTGGAACGAGGTAGCCATGAGAAGCCAGATTGCATGACACATTTCAGGCTTTGTTTCTCCCTGACCGCGTGCACTTTTTTTTTTTTTTCCCTTCAAGAGGAAAGTTTGAGCAAAAGTTTTATTGATTCTAGCAATCTCGTGACGAATCCTACTCCAAGTCAGTAGGGCTATAACTAACCTACTGGATATTTTGAGTTTTTAAAATGCAGTTTTACTAAAGAATTATTTTTTTTTTCTCCATGCTGACATAGTTTATTTCTGCTGCAGTGCTCTATGGTCCAACTAAAAATTACACGAAAATGAGTATGTAAGACTTGGGCTATATACACCACTGAGGACTCAGTTTGTTGTGTTAAGAGACCGTGCTCACACAAGATACTTGTCCTTGAGATTGGTCTTGGGGTTTAAACAGGTTCTACCGTTTCTGAGAGCTGTTTTGGAGCAGATAGCAGAAATTGCTGTGTTGGCCAACCCATTGTAACTTTCAGATGTTAAACTTCCATTTTTATAACAATATAATATGTTTATTTTTAAAGGTGATGAACTGTTACCCAAGTAATTCAGCTTTTATAGAGGTGCCTGTAACCAAATCTCAGCAACAGGGCTGTGAATTTTACCTCAATAATGTGTGAACTTCAAAGTCTATCTGGAAACATGTGAGCTATGATTATTTGTTGGGTTTTTTCCTAACAAGAAACAAACAGAAATGCAAAAGAATAAACCACTGTAGTAGCACAACATGCCAGGGAATAGAATAGCAAATAGCTCTAACAATAATATCAACTTTCATTTGCTGCTCATATTTAGTGTTTTCCCATCTTCTCACTTTTCTGGTAAATGGTATATTTTAAAGTGTAAAAGAAAACCATGTTCTAAGCACACAGGGTGGGCAGTACTGCTGGGGCAGGCTTGTTGGAAACTTAATGCTTCATTTTCTGGGAAAAGTTCAAGATAGCGTGAATATTTTAAGGCACCTTTCTGCAAATGTCACGTTTGAAAGTACTTAGAAATATTCTGAATTGACATACTTTTTTTGTATGCTAGTCCGTGGTTAGACAGTGTGATTGGAGTCTGTATTATGTTATGGTTTTAATTTTTTTTTTTTTTCATCAGTATGCAAAATATTGGTTGCATTGGTGTGGAATTGAGGGGAACCAAATTAATTGGTTTGCTGTCAAAAACCACATGCAAAGTATGTAGGGTTTTGATTTCTGCTTTAGTGGTTCTGTTATCATTGTTATTTACAGCGAGAGTGGCTTTTTGTCTCTGAGTCTGTGCTCTTTAGCCTACTTTGCGATTGAGTTCTTGGTTTTGTGGTTTTTTCAGCAACATTCAGCCTAGCTTCTAGATTTCTTAGTTTTGCTGTTTCTAAGTTCCATTGCTAGCTAGATCTTTAAACCAGATAAATGTAAAAAGTGCTTGACAATAACTGTAGGGTAAAATACCTTCCCTTGACCGTGACATGAACTGGATGGAGACTGAACATCTCGCCTTTAGGAAAGCTGCTTGAGGACACATGCTTAAGACTCCTGGAGTCTGAAATTGGTGAAAGATCTATTTCTCTCAGAATTCTGTACATGTCTAATATCTTACTGAATCAGGACATAAGTATGATTTTTAAAGAAATTAGTTAAAAGAATTAAAGAAATTATTTAGTTTGTAATACAAGAGACTCTTTGAATGTTACTTGCTTTCAGTAAAGCTTTTGCATTGTATTGCCTATACACAAAATGCATACTGAGGGGAAAAAAAAAAAATCAAGAGCCTTGAATTTCTCAGCTGAAAGTTGGTGATTGAAGATTGGGAAAGTGAAGAATTGGTGCTTTTTAAATTTACCAAGCATGAAAACTCTTGTGTTTTCGTGTGTTTGAGAGCAGTGGAAACTTCCTCTTGAAGGTGAAAGCTAATGCTTTTTTCTCAGTATCATGCTCCCAAGATCTTGTACTGTTTAGGAAACATCAAATGCTGTCAGCCGTATAATAAAATTGAGAAATGGCAATTCTGTTTGCTCCTGTCAATAACCTTGGGAAAGTCAGTAGTGATGAAAGACTTTTTTCCATCCAAAAGAAAGCAGAAGCTGGATCTTACATACTTGATTCATTCACTACTTCCCTCCATCCCCTCACACACTGTGCAGGATCGTTCCTCATGGTAGACTTAAGTTTTAAAAAACAGTGTTTCACTGTACATCTCTCCAATTTATTCAGACTCTCGACACTGTTATCGTAATGAGAACTAAAACTATCAGTTCATTATTGGTGACGTTTAAGAATGAACGAATAATGCTTTCTAGTTTAACCTGTGGTTTAATAATAAACATCTTTTAGAAGGCTTTGTCTTCTGCTTGACATCTTCCTGAAAAGTAGAGGAGACTTTATATATCTAGTACACAACTCAATTACATCCAGCAAAGCACACAGGGTTCTAGAAAGGACACATGATTTCTTGAAAACACCCTGTATAGTTGGGGCCCTTGGACTGGGGTGGTGGCAGCTATACTGTGGCATAGTTTATCTCCCTAGGGCTGTAAAACAAAAGACTACTCAGAAAATGAGCAAGGGAATGATTCATCTTATTGATAGGCATGAAATTCGTTGCCAGTTTTATACTATTTTGCTCCATGCCCATTTCTTTTCTTTGCAAGGAATTGTCTCCTGCTTGAAGACTCTTCGTTTTACAGCTTGCTGCGCTCTGTGGGCATCAGAACCATAGTTTGTCGGTGATGTAGCATTGCTTTCATGAGAGTGGGGGTACAGTTTATAGGCACAGTAAACACCTTCTGATGGTTCATTGCAATTAATAAGTGTATGACCCCCTGTGTGCTGTGGAAGCTGATTTTACTTGATCTTTTGTGATTAGTGGTGAGAAATGTAGCTTTATATACACAAACCCATTTTATAATTTGCAGACTATATTTAATTAGCATTATGTACCCACAGCCACCTCATCTACACTTCTTCTGCTGATCTGTCTTCCTGGGACCCCGTTGCTCCAAACAGCTCAGAGTCTTCAGCCAGCATTTACAATTTCATAAATCTGCCAGGGAAACGTTCCCTCCTTATCTGTTTGTCTGTGGAAATACCCCTAAATGTTAACTCTGACCACAAGCCCAAGACAAGCAATTTTTATGTCTCAGCTGCTGGCAGCTCTTCACATCGCAAAAAGCGCCATGATTTGCTGAAACCTGATGCTTTATCCTCTTTTACTAGAAACAGGATTTTAATTCCCCTGGCGAGGGGAGGGACCCTATTTTCCAGCAGAGCAAAGTCAGCTCCTTTGTTTCTCTTGCTGTTTCATAGTCGCCAGGCTCGGGAATGCTGGAGGTTTGGTGTATGGAAGTACTTGGCTGCACTGTAGGAAGTTCCTGGGATGCCTTATCAGGGACACCTGTTTTACTGG
Organism: Pterocles gutturalis; assembly: GCF_000699245.1. NCBI lineage: Eukaryota > Metazoa > Chordata > Aves > Pterocliformes > Pteroclidae > Pterocles > Pterocles gutturalis. Next base: position 29,381 of record NW_010118578.1, read on the forward strand.
GACCTGGATCAGCCTTTGGGGAGGAGATCCTGGAAACTGGTGCCCTGTGTTACCTAGTTCTCAGTTTGTTACCCACTGGGAGAGGCAACACCTTACTTAGCATCAATGTTGCATTGCACAGGTCTCCCATTTAAACAGTTTCCCAAAAGGTCTCTCATTTAAACAGTTTCCCTTTTTGGTGCCTCCTTTTTTCATTCCCATCAGTTTTGGTTTTTTTTTTTTGGGCAGGGTCTGTCTTTCTCACTCTGTTTGTACAGTACCTAGCACAAAAGGACTCTGTTCTCTAGTGGTGCCTTTGGGCAAATAAAAGGGTAAAAAGTTTGCATCAAACTTTTTTGCAACCTGTCTTGCACAACGAACTGCCTGTGCCAGTCTGTATAATGCAGCGATGTCTCAGATGCTGGATGGTACTGTGTGAAGGATTCATTTTGATTTTGTGATCTGCAGCTCCAATACAATGTTATCAATCACTCTGGATTGCAGACTTACACATAGTTATAAACCCTGTCTCCAAACTCTCACTGTGTGAACAAATGTGCTTCCTACAACAGCAACAGTAGCAGTCTTACTACTTAGGGTAATTAGACCAAAATGGAATAATATTTTATGAAGTAATTTCTTAAATTTTTGTTGCTCTGTAATTAGAGGAAAAAAATATTATTTTAAAAATTTCTTTCAAATTGCTTCCCTGAGCAGTAAGTAAGGTCCTATTTAGAATACATGTCTCTGGATAAAAGATCAGATTCCCTAGAAATAATGTAAAATACATCTGTGTGGATGTGCCTTCGTTCCCTGAAGGAGATGGTGAATTGAACTTTTTTTTTTGTCATGAGCACCAGAATCTTAAGGAAATAAGTCTCGAATTAAAAAGGCTCAGGCTAATTTTGGGGTGGAACTAGAGACAGTTGTGCCCTTCCTAATTGAAGATAGAAGTTGACCCTATTTAGCTCAAGGCCTGTGGGCTTTATGAACCTATCCTAAGGTTTGGGCTTTGTTAGATGTTCTTCCAGTTGCTATGAGTGGGTGTGGAAAGGAGACACTGTAGTCCTGCAGCTGTATTACAAGCTGTTGGTTTCACTCTGCAGTGGATGCATGTCCATGTCCAAGATGATCAGAGGGAATAGTTTGTGGACAGATGAAGAAAAATAATAGAGAACGAGGTATGTGAAGACCTCTCTTCCCTACTCTACTGGTTATTTATTATTTTCCCTTTGAGTGTTTGCTGGATCTTGCTTCAGTTGGGCAGGAAGTTACACAAAATGGCAAATGGAGCCAAGTTATGTATCACGTCTGCCTCAACTATCCTTCTCCTTCCCCCCTTCATACTTCATGCTTGCTGGCTGTTTAATGTATGTAAAATAGAGCTGAGATTTAAAAATGAACTATTGGAGCTTGATAATACTTGGAGCTTGATTAAACTAAGGAGAACTGAATGGTTAAAAGACGGCATGGAGAGCCAGGCATCTTCACATGTTTGGTTGAAATCTCAAGATCTTGCCAGCCTCCCCAAGCAGGGCAGCCTAAGGTGGTGCTGGTTGTACTTTACAGATGGGGAAATTGAGACATAAAGAGGTTGACTGAGTTGATTTAATTTGTGAAAGGAGCTGATGTGTTCAGACCTAAATGTAAGACAACGAGCTGAATACGGGCTCTTGCTTCCATTTATCATGTAGAGATTTATGGCTGTCAGGGGTGGGACCACCTCCTTGATGCCCATGCCCTGTCTGGTGGTGTTGCTTTTCTTCAGTTGATGAGAGACAGGGCAGGGGGTTGGGAAAGCCTGAAGGCACCACACAGCTGGAGTCTGATGGGGCTGAGAAGTTGACTGAGTACTTGCATGTTTGAAGTATGCAGCGCCTCTGGGACATGTGTGAGGCAATGCTGTTTACTTGTATCTACATGTTTTCCTGGATAAAACTGCGTAGTGTAAGCTTGCATCCAAGGCCACCTTTGTTATTCCTGAGTAGTCTCCAAAAGTATCTAACGTCATTTGGAGTCTCCTCTCCCTTGCCTATGATTTCCTTGGTGGAGCACTGCTGACCAGACCTGTGTCCCAACTTAGTTTCTGATCTGTGCTGAGCAGGGCTTTTGGGGCTGGTAAGTAGGCACTGGAAAGATGCTTTTCTCTGTTCAGTTGTACTCTGAACTAAGAAATATATATTTCGGTATTGTATGTGATAATGGGTAGCATCAGCTTGATGCTTCTGCACAGCATTATTACCTCGAGGAACAGGAATATAAAACAGCATTATGGCTCTTAAGAAGACCCTTTCTGTAATTGGAAAGCTGTCATCTTAGTCAATTAACTCCAGCTTGCAGTCCACTAGAAAGAATTTAACTAGACTAAAACAAAGCAACTGGAGCTACTGGTTATTTGGGTGTTTTCTCCCAGACTAGTATTTTAGCTGATCTGATGTGCTCAAGCCCCACGATACTTGCAATGCTTTTCCTTTTTCTTCTCCTCCCAGCACTCTACAAAGCTGCCTCAAGAGTAGTCCTCTTGACACAGAGGCTGCAAATGCCACCCTGGGCACTTGGAGTAATCCTCATGTTCGTCTTCCGTAGAGCTGTGGCTTTCTGCGGGAGAAGAGCTTTCACGTGTTCAACACAGATTGCATTGTGTTCCCTCCTAGAAGTGCCTAGCTAGGGCACTCCATCGTCTTGCAGGGAGTAAGTCTCCTTCTTGTTGGAGGTGTTACTGCCAAGGGTTTAGTGAGTGTCTGGTGTAATTCAAACTTTGTCTAAGAGTTGCCTCCGTGTTTTCCCTTCAGACAGGATATATGACTAGAAGTCATATCTTTTCTTAAGCTGATTTTTTTTCGTTTGAATTGTGTTAAGCTCCTTCTATGAATGATTTCAGAGTGGTGTTCCTGACTCTTGCCTTTCCATTTTATAACACATGTATATTATATTAATGTTATTGTAAGAATCAGTTTCAGACTTCACCTGACAAGCCTCGTTGCTGTCCTTCCCTTGGTAGACAAAACCAGTTTGAAAGGACCACAATTCTTTGAATGGGATTTCCAGTCTGATCCCCTTGAGTTCAGCAAATAGACTGTTCCAGAAGGCAACATTTTTTGCAGAGTAAATCTCAGATATGAGGATAAGATAAATCTGAAAGTCTTAAAACCCAACAAAATAAAACCCCCCAAACAAGAATCCCATCAGAACAGTGATGATACAGAACTAATTGATGGGTGTATTTTTTTTTACTGGATTGTGAGACTAGAAAACCCCCACCTTTTGTTTTGACTACTTTCTTGTTTCGTGTAAGGCTGTAACTGACCCTGTCCTGGCGTGTCTGTGTCTGGTTCCACAACTGGATGGGTGCTTCTCTTCCCTCCCCTTCTCCTCCCCTTTTAAATTGTGGATGTTGATTTGGGCAGTTTACTCCTGATTGAGATCCAGCAATTGTTTGAATTGAAATGGTTACTGTCAGTGGTTGATGTGTTGTGTGTTTTCTGTTGGGTGTGGGGTTTTTTTTGTTTGTTTTTTTCTTTCTCAATGTCAGGACAGCCTGTGCAATGTGTCTCATGAATTCAACAGCTGAATCTTTTAAATTAGACCCTCTTGTCCCTTGCTCCTTCTTTCTCCCTCCTACTTTGGCAACAGAGTCTGCTGGAGGGGTGGAAAACAGGTTTGGCACCCACATGGTATTGAGCACTGATTAGTTCCTAAAAGAAGCAGCAAGTTGATTGCTTGCAGAGATGATGTAAGCCATTGCTCTGGGGTACATCAGGTTGGATTTCTCATGCTTTATCTTATAAAGCCTAAATTAACAGCTGGTTTGGTTTGAGTTCTCCGGGATCTAACTAAAGGATTACAGTCCATTCTCAAGTGAGTCAATCTAGTTTAATTATTTCAGGTCTATCAAAAAAGATCAATCAAAGCTCTTTTGAAAGTAAAGCTGTAGTCAGCCTGTGTACTTAGATGTCACTGTTGTTGTATTTACTTTACGTCTGTGGTGGAAAAATGTTCAGGCTGCAGCTGAGACTGAATTGCAGTGATTTTTTTTTTTTTTTTTTTAAATACAGTTAGATTTTTTAGAAGGTTACTTATGTTTTGGGAACCATTGCAGCCTGTATATACATCTAACTAAGTCTGCTCATGGTTTTTTGCAAATCCTTGAACTTGAAACTGTATTTGAACTGGGAAGGAAGGTGGTTTAGTGGTTAAAAAATGCAAGTAGGAGTTGGGAATCCAGATTCCTCTGCTGATTGCTAGACCTAAGACATGACCTCAGGCATCGCCTTTAATTGCTGTTTGTCTCAGTTTCCCTCCCCATCTGTACAGTAGGAACAGCAGCATTGAAATGGGATCTAGACACAAAGTAGCTTGTGTTTACATAAGGGTGTGACTTAGAAATAGCCATATTCATCTGAGTGCAACCCTCTGTACACTTTATTAAGTCTGTATTGTCACCTTAATGTCTGTAGAGCTGGAAACAACAGTCTAACTAATGCTAAACCGAGTTTTTTGGCTTGGTAGACTAGCTAATCAGATTTCAGGGAGCCGGGTTGCTGTAGCCTTAGAAACCTAGTATAAAACCTTTCTACTAGTTTCTGGTTCTTAAAATCTTTTGGATCCTAAGCGTCCTGGCAGACTTCTTGCCATATCAGGTATCAACTGGCCTCCTGCCACTGACATAAACTCCATACCATGGTCTCTTGTTAATTTGACAAGAACACAATTGAGTGCCCACACCCTAACTGGGTAGATGCTGGATGATCTGGTAGTGCAGATGTGTGATAAACATCGTGGAAACATGGCCTGATTTTTAGCAATTGCTCAAGACTTTGTATGAGTTTGGTTCAATTAATTCCAGAACTGATTTTTAAGGTGCTCATTTCTACATGCAGTCAAGGTAGGAATATGGCATAAAAAAAAGTAGAAAAATATGGAATTAGGGCTTCAGACAGAGGTTGCTCACCTCAGTTCTGCATTTCTTTCATTGCATGCATGGACTGAATATGAAGTTGTTAACTTAGTGGCACACACAGCTTGGTCTCTGAATCCTGTTTAGATGCTTGCTGAGCCACTGGGAAGGAGGGGGGCTCTTGGCCAGGCTGATTCATACAGTACTAGATGTGCTTCACCAGTGAAGAATCCCTGTTCCAGCAAACCAACTTTGTCTTGCCACCACTCCTCTCAGTACCTCACACTGACTTCCATGAAAGTTTGGGAGAGGCTAGTGGAAGTGAGACATTATGAAGCAGTACTTTGCAAAATAGAACGGGTGTCTTGCAAACGTCTAGTCTTTGTCAGGAGAGAGGTTTGCATAGTAAAGTGTTTAATGGTTGGTGCATTGTCTTTCATGCAGATATTATCTTGGCCTCTTCTTGTGCTTGAACAGGCCATTTATTTTTTAATTTTTTGTTCTTTTAAAAACTGAAGCAGGGAAGAGGTAAAAAAGTCAAATTCTGTCTTAAGTTGGTAGATTCTTTAACACACTTACAAATTCACTTCCTTCATGTTGCTGCGTATCCACATAATTTTTCATATCATTATGAGTTAGAAATATGTGACTGTATTATCAGCTGCTACGAGTTGGTCTATTGAGTATGCTGCGGTACCAGTGGCAGTTTTGGTGGGCACCTTTGTGATCGGAACGTCTGAGATGGCCTTGCCTGTTCCTGGTTTACTCTAGTCTTGGTCACCAACAACCATGTAATGAATTTCTGCTATCATGTGTTCAGGTTTTTCCTGAAGAAAAGCATCCATATATGTTTTATATAAGAAATAAATGGCCTAAGTTCCTTTAATGTACCATCTGGCTGTTCAAGTCTTTTTTTACTAGTCTACCTCCCAGCCACCAAGCTATTCTCCTCTGTCTCCTACCTGAACGAGTGAGTTGACTACCACTCCTCTTGCAGATAAGGAGTTATTTTTAAGATATTTCCTCCACCTCTTTTAAAAGCCAGCCGTTCTTTGGGCAGCTGCTTTCCATGTAGGTACTTAAAAAGAAGCGTCAGAAGGCATGCACTTGCAGACTGAATACAGGATTCTTAGAGTGGCTTAGTGTAGTGGTTTTTTTTTTTTTTTATAGTGTTCATCATACCGAGACAGATCAGTCAGGATGCCACTTGTATCACCAGATGATAGAATTGAGCGATGATCAGGCTGAGTCCTCCCATATGAGCTATGGCTGTCCTTGGAGTATATTGTACTCCTGGAGATGAATGCAGGTGTGTTCTCCCACCCCAGTGTTACTCTTGGGAATATGATTATTATTAGTCTGACAATCATTTCTAGTAGCTTGTTATTTTTATCTCTCAAATATGGGGAGGTTTATCAGATGCATGAGGTGTGAAGACTCTGTATCTACTCCATGTTAGCAAATTGAGGATTACAGCAGTGGTTATCGTTGTATATTTTGCAGTCTATTTAAAAGCAAACTGACAATTAGCAAATAACTTCCCGTTCCTGTCCTATTTAGCAACCTCCTCCTATAACGCTTCTTGGTGAATTCTCCCCTTTCAAAAGCCAAGTCTCTGGGACTGCCTCTTTTTGATCCTCCCCCTGCATCTGAACATTTCGTAAAGCCACCCCCCACCCCTGCTATTCTTACTTGGGGGGAAAGAAAAAAAACAACAAGAAGAAAGGAGGTTCAGAGTAAATGCTAATAATTGTGCATGTAATGTAATTGGAAGCGTTTCATTGACATGCTTATGTGAGCTGCTTCTTCACCTTAGTGCTTGAATGTACCACTAGACTTGCATTTAGCTTCTTGTGGCTGCTCTTTGATGCAGGTAGGCCATATTATAAATAGGCTTGTTGCTATGGTGAAAATAGGAGTCCTTGTCTGCTGAGTGTAACCTTTCCTACTTTCCTGGACATTGTAATATTTCTTTTTCCCTTTCCTCTTTTTGAATATGCCATACTAGAACAGAATTGTGTTGCCTTTTAGGGGAAGGAATTTCAGTGGATGAGTTGGGCTGGCGAAGAGTACTTTCAAGGTGTCTTCAAGAAGTTTTGTGTGCTTTTTGGGGGGTTGGGGGGGAGATGGGCAATCCCTTTTGTGATGACTCAACACTGCTGAGAGATCTGTGGGCTTCTGTCCCCCATCTTCAGGGAGAGAGAGAGAGAGAGATGAAAAAGTGTTCTCCTGCTCTTTCCATTACCTGGCTTCTCTCAGTTTTTTTTACAAGGTTAATGCATTGTGCTCAGAGTTTGCATTGTTGTGCCAATAAAACTTTAATAATGATGATAACATCGATGTGCGCATGGCCAGAAGATTAATCTTTGGGATTTAGTTGAGAAAGGAAGGTGCATGTTTGTCAGTAGCTGCCTGCAAGGTCCAAGGACTGCTGAGGCTCATTTCAAAGGCTTCAGGGAAGGGAGTGCTCTTCAGGGCTGATGGCTGTAAAAGCTGAAGATGGCTGCGCCTGTCCATTAATCTGTTGAACCCATTGTTCACCGTATCCCCTTTTTATTTTGTTGTTATACTGTGTTTTGTGCAAAAGGAACTGGAAAAATCAAGTGTGACCAAGGGCTTTGTGAGGCAGCAAGCTCTTAAGGAGAAGGGAGAACAAAAAGGGTGAGACTCTTCTTTCTGCTGCTCTGCTGTCGAGGACAGCAGTGGCTGCAGCCACCTCCCTGGCATGCCTTATGTGCATGTATCATTAGGACAGCATCTCTAGGGGGAATGGCTGCTGAAACACCTGAGGCTCGCTCTGTCTTGACCCCAGTGTAGGCTGTCTGGTCACACTGACCCCTCCCAAGTCCCTGTCCCCGGCTCTGCTGGGAGTTGGCACTCAGGTCTGCAACAAAACCAGAAACCTGCCACTGTGAAGCCACAGCTCTTGGCTTTGTGCTGAGGGTTTCCCCTGAAGGTTTGCAATAGCCTACTCCCCGCACTGTCCACCTTCTCTTCAACTTCCCAGCAATGAATCTGTTTCTCATTTAAAATGTATTTTTCATAACTGCTCTGGAGTCTGGGAAGAGGGAAAACTGACTGCGCTTAATTCAAGTTCAGTTCTTTCCTCCCTCTGACCTCTGTTAGTGTTTCTAAATGAAGATGATTAATCTTGTTTAAAAAAAAAAAAAAAGCTATGTCATCTCTGAGCTGTTGTAGGGGAGTTTAGTTATAGTTGAAAATAAAACCAAGGGGCAGGGTGTAGGAAATCCCATGTGCCTAACTGTAGGGGATCTAAATTAGAGAAGTTTTGTATTTCTCTCCCCTGAAATACTTCTTAGGAACATTTGCTCACACCTTGGCCTTGTGCATAAGGGGTTTAATTCCCTCTTCTTTGTGTTGACCTGAAAGAGCACCAAGTCCCTACAAGTGTAGGGTGGCATCAGAGGAGTGAGAGAGCTGTTACTAGCTTATGTTTGTCACTGTTGAATGAAGCGACCCACAGAAAAATAAACACCATGTCCTTTCACCATGAACTAGTCTCTGGTTATGTGGAGTTGGGACTTTTTTCTGCTTTCGTTTTGCTCAGTCCTTTATTACCAAAGCATATGGGGAAATATGCCTTCAGCAGAGTATTGGCTTCTTCCCTTTGTTTTCGCGGTCATCCAGGAGTACTTATCCAGAAAAATATTTTTAGATTCTTGTATCACATATTCAGAGAGTGACTCCCTCCGTGTTGCCCCAGCATGGCTTGCCCCATCCCCAGGGGTGCAAGTACCAAGATGTAGGGCATGGGTGAGTTGTGCCCAGGAGGCTGTGGGTGCTGTTGGGCTTGGCGAGCCCCCTGGCTGCCTCATAGCCCAGTGATCCAAGGTGTCATCTCTCCAGTCCAAAACACTAGGGAGGAAGAGCAGTTACACTGTGGGATATGGTTTGGGATGGGGAGTGAGATGGTGTATGAAAAGGTGTCGTGCTCCCTGCTCCTCCCTGCCAGCATCCTGCTTTTGTGTGCTGGTTGGGCTTCATGCTGGGGCTACACTGCTGTAGGTCCTTTCAATAGCTTAAAAAAAGGAACAAACCATGGGATAACTTGAGTGAATGACCTGCCTGTCCTAGAAAATTTAGTTTAATTTAGAAGTTTAAAAATGGCCCTGCTGTCTGCCAATATTAGCGTTTTATGTGACCTGTCATGTTACGTTCGTGACCCAAGTGAGGAGGAGAGGGGAAGTGGTGCTGAATGGGGCTGCTGTACTTCAGGCTGTTTTTCTCCCAGCCTCAGAAGCAGGACAATATCCCAGAATAGCAAGTGGTGGGGAAGTCATACTAGAGCGGGGACAGCCTGCCGTGCCCAGGACGGCTGCAGCGCTGCTTCCTCCACAGGACGTAGAGCTGAGACCCTGCTTGTTTGTCGTCACTGATCCTGTGGCTGCTGGGTGTCACCCTCGCTGCTGGTGTGCTGCCTGCCCTGGAAGGTCCCTGGTTCTGCCCAGTGTTGGGACCCTCACTTCTGCCTGGAAGCCTCACAGGGCAATGAGGTGGCCTTTGCTGCTCTGCAGAGCATCACCTCACCACAGGAGGTATGCAGGGGGTGGCATGGGGTCATGCACATGATGGAGAACTGTGATGTGGGATCTATTTACAGCTCTGTCACAAAGTTCCCATTTTCTTTTTTGGAGAAAATCATTCAAATTCCCTCTCCACCCATCTTGCCCGTATGCAAAATGGGGCTGGGCGCACTTTCCTCAGGAAATGGTCTTTAAATAGATCTTCGCTTAGAGAGCGCTGTAGAGGGCAAGACAGTATCAAAGTATGACTGGAGAAGGAGATTGTGCAGGAAGAAATGTTTTAAAAAATTAAATCAAAGTACTATATGGGTGTTTTTTTAAAGTTAAAAAATCTTCCAAGTCTTCCATGCCTGGCTTTCCATCATGAGATTGAAAATGAGCATAAGAGGAAGGCTGGCGATGAGAAGTTACTACAGCTGTCTTTTGAGTTTGGAAATGTTGAGAGGATGAGGAAGAAGGGCTTTGGCAGGTTGGCTAATCTTTCTGGCCAAGACAGGCCAGGTCTGGCTGCTTTCCCCAGCTGGGTGAAGAACTCAAAATTTCCCAGCTTCCAGCAACCCAGGTGGTATTGATTGTTGACTCAAATCCATGCCTTGGTCAAAAAGGAAGCTTTTGCTCAGCTGTTAAGTATTTTACATTTCCAAAATCTCACCTATGCTCACATTTCTTGCTAATAACTCCAAATGCACAAGCACAAGGTCGGTCATCAGGTACCCTTCTTCTCCCCCCTCCCTACAAACACACTGGGTAGGGTTTGGTTTAGGGGATGATGACAGGTTGTTGTTTTACCAAATTCAGCAGAGCAGCTCATGTGCTGCATGTTCATATTTGGATAAATTTGGTGGGTTTTTATTTCTGCATACTGGGGTAGAGTCACGCGTGTGAGAGGGACATTCTTACTTTAGTCACGACATCACTAGCCTTTTTGACTGAAATGCATGTGATTTCATCCTGAGAAGAAGAGACGTGGATCCAATTAAATGACATTATTAGATTTGATACTGAGTACCCTGAGTGAGGGTCCAACAAAATATTTTTCTTTATTCTTAACCTGGATGCCTGCAATGTGGGTCTTTCTTGAGTTGGGTGTCATTTGCTTATAGGGTAGCTCTTCATTTCTTTGAGGGGGATGTTGTGATATTGCAGAAAGCCAGTAACAGCCATCAGATCACTAAGGAAGATGTTTTCATGACACATTGCTTAGCATATTTGCTGCTTGTGTATTTATGTGTCATATCTGGATGGCCTGTATCTGATGGTTTCTGGTCAAGTGTATTTGTGTCTGTTAGCACTATTTGTAAATCGCCTTGGTATTCACTGTTTGCCTGAAAGGTGTTAAATAAATGTGAGATCTCTGTCAAATGTAGTCATTGGAGTAAAGGGGTAGATTTTTGGGGGGGAATGGTTTTATCATTGGCATTGCTTCTGACAGTAATTTTGACCATTATCGGAAAGGAGGAATTAAAATCATAGAATCAAGTAAGAATTGAAATGAAACCAGTTGACAGCAGCTGTGGGCAACCATGTGATTTGGGGAAATGGGTTTAAAGCTGATGAGGCAGAGTCACAGTGCAAAGAAAGCTTTTTCTTTCTCTATTTTTTTTGCTTTGGAATAACTAACTTTTATGTTGCTTTCCAAAGTGTCTGCTGCCAATTGATTTATCCCCTGATAATAGTCTTAAGTTGTTTAGTTTGTCTTCTGTAAATATATGCACAAGTTGTAACAACAAGCAAACAGTGTTTCTGCCATGTGAGTTAAGACCTGCTGGATATTGTGGGGGAGCAGGAATAAAAGGTCTGTTCTGTGTTGCTCTGGGGCTCTGAATGTCTGCCTGGGAAATGGCAGGGAAGGAAGGGAAGGGTTTACCTCTTCATGAGAGGTTATGGAGCAGGTTTGCTGAGAATATTTAGTGAGTGTTAGTGAAGTTGATCCTAAGCTGCTAGGGTTATGGTCTGTTTTTTCTTGTCTCTTCATTAAGTCCTGCTTTCACTGGGATTTCTGCGTGTGAAATGTATGAGAAATCCCACCAGAGCAGAACTGAAGTGGCCTCACATCTGTAATAAGGGATGCAGAGTATATCTGTTTGATTATTGAGATCAGCCTCCCTTCCTTTTCTCTTTTTGAAATCTACATGTTTCTCTTTCGTGAGGAGAAACATTTTCCTATATGAAGAAGATACACAATGCCTTTGGTAGACTTTCTGCCCCTGTCTCTCACTGCTGTCAGTAGTGGTGGCGATGATGACCGTTGCCCAGTGTTTCACCCACTGCAGGGCTTCTGAACCTAAGCTTGTGTTTGCCCAGGGACTTGCAGGCATGGTGGAGCTCAGGAAGGTAAGAAAGCTACTTTAAATGCAACAAAAGAGCAAGCCTGAGAAAAGACACGATAAAACAGTCCAGTACAGGTTTGTTTAGGACTACTGCTCAAGAGCAGAACCAAGTCTCTACCCACAGGGACCTGCAGCTGAGCAAAGAGCAGGGGCGCAGGGCTCAGTGTGGCTGCGATGAGGATGCTCAGCTGAATGGGTGGTCTTGGGGACAGGGATTTTAATCCTGTTGTGTGGGTGGAAAGCGTAAGGGATTAGAAAATTTGGGAGTATCTGCAGGGTCCCTTTACATTAACGTCAGTATATTTTAGTACACGTATTCATTTTTTTCATGCAACTGGGCACTGATTAATTTATCATGGCTCTGTAGACCAGACAGTACCTAAAATGCTCTCAGCTTAACATCTGATGCGGGGGCTGAAGCAGCAAGCTGCATTAGAAGAAAGCAGGATTGATGGTTCTTTTGCCAAATGAACTTGATGAAAGAGTTAATTGCTGGATGTTTCATGAGAGCTGTGACCTGAGCCTCTGTATTAAGTTTTCAAACAGAATCTGGCTTTAGACCCTTCCTCATAGTGGGAGTTTCATTTAGATCTGGAAAACACTTTGGGACTAAAAAAAAAAAAAAAGAAAAAAATACAGGTGTGTGGAATTTTTTTGGTCTGGTTTCATCAACTTTTATTGTGCAGAGTTAGTGGTAGGGTGCTAGAAAGGGACAAATAACCAGCTCTGGCTGGGTTTGCTGATGTGACACCATGGAGGATGGGTCAGTTTTGCACTCATCCATTTTTTAGTGGCTCGAACTCTGTCAGTACAGCAGCAAACTCTGTGGTCACTCTTTGGAGAGTTGCCACCTTGCAGGCGCTGCCTGTCTGTGGTCGTGTGTGCACCTTACAGAGTAAACAGGGGGCAGAAGGTTTAGTACACAGCATTAGCTTTGAAGCAAACCTTTATTTTTCTGCTTCAGGGTTTCACATGAAGTCACACTCCCTCCTTGTGCATTTTCTTCCTCGCCATCTCCCACTCCTCTTCCAGGTTTCTTATCATCACTGTACAGCCTAGCAGCTTCTTTCAGCCTTGCAGCTAAAGAGGGAGGGCTTTACTACAGCCAAAAAAAAATGAAAAAGAGAAGAAAACCAAATCCCAAAACACCCAACCCAAACCCCAGGTCCTGTCCTGATGCTTGTCTGGGTGTAACTGAGGCAGCTCAGTGGCCAGGAGATTGCTGAATGGCTGGAAATCGCTGCTATCTTAAGTCTATGGAGGGGCCATATGTGCGGCTGCATCTAAAATTTTTATCACAACCACTGCAGGTGAAAGACTTTCATTTGGCTGTGCTGGTCCAGCAAAGTCTATTTTATTTATGTGCTTCCAAGCCCTTAAAACTTCTTTTAGGGTACACCAGTAGGGAGTTAATAGAAACTTTGAAATAGGAAAAATGCCTGTGGGTTAAGCAAAAACCCAGTTGACCAACTTGAGCATAAAGCTTGTACTTAGTTGGTCAGTCATTTGCTGTGGAGGAGAGGGGAAGGTGGACTAGTGGACCACAGATAGCATTTCCTTGTGGGAAAGAAGTTGTAAACACAATTAGCAGCTCTTAATTTGAGAAGCAGCGTACGTTTTATTTTGCTTGCGTTTGTATATTTTTGTAGAAGACGCTTCTATGTCTTGACTGCAGTCAGTTTTTCTTTTAATATTAGCTCAGCACATTTATTTGTACATTTGAACTAGAGTAGCACATATATGGGCTGCTATAAAAATAATCACATTTAGGAAGAGTGAAAATATTAAAGGGTTTATTCTCTGTAAGTTCCTTAAAAAAGCCCAGCAAACAAAAAGTGCCTTCACAGAGAAGTTTGACTCAGGTTTAAAATTTCTTCCGTTCAAGTGCTTTTCAAGAGAAGCAGGGTTTTATTTTTTTTTTTAAACAAAATGTACTTTCTTAAAGACTAAAATGTCTTAAGCACCAGCATACTGCTCAACCTTGTTTCTGCTAAATGGGATTATAAGGGATTTAATTCTGTGAGAATTTCTATGTGTTGCAGGAGGTCACTTTTTACAGCCTGTTAGAGTGAGCGGTACGTGACACTCCTCCGGTTCCCATCACATCCCATGCTCTGACCTGGGTTTTCCCTCCATGCCAGTACCTGAGTGTCTGGGGCATCTTGGATCAGGCGGGATGGGGGAGTGAGAAGGTGGGTCAAGAAGAAAAACCCGATTTGCAGACTGGGTAGTTAGAAGCAAATTGTATTGATTTCTCTTTGCAGGTCTGATGGTTTTGAAAGCCACTTGCTGTGCAGCTTTAAAGCTCTTCCTGCCATATGTGCAGCTAATAAATGCTGGAGACTTGGCCAGCACTGCTCAGGCACTGGTCTAGCTGTGCCTTGGAGCACCTGTGTGACTTGAAATGCACTGCAACCCCCAGGGCTGCTCTGGCTTGAAAGTTAAGCAGGTGCTTAAGTGCTTGGGTGGATTGGAGACCGAAGGCACTAAGTTAGCTCCTGTCTGAACACAAATGTCATCTTTACTTTTTTAGCAAAATATTGTCCCTGCCTTCTTTTTCTTTCCAGTTCCATCAGTCTTTTTCTGGCTTTTTCCAAGCTAAGTGATTTTTCTGGCATGGTGACCACACTGCACATATTAAGAACCACAACTTGAAATGGAGTATAAATAGAGAGGGAGAGTAGCTGTTCTGATTGCCATGGAGCATAGGGAGCAAACAGACTTCAGGAATTTTGGAGAGCCAGCTAAATTACCATAGATTTACTTATTTTTATTATATATTTTTAGAGGACTTTTAAATGTTTAGTGATATTAAGGAGATTTAGATGGAAAATTTGAACCTTGGGGCTGTCCCCTTGTAAGCTACCATTGCTGCCCTCCATTTATCACAAGGAGGAAGTATTCTGCCAAGATGCCTAATTATTGAACAGTGTCTCCGCAGGTAGGAGGCGTGTAAGATTTATTTCAATATCATTTTCTTTCTTCCCATCCCAGTTTTGGCAGCTGGTTCTTTGCATACTCATTTTATATAGTGTTTTGGCTGATACACAGATAATCCTGCTTCCCCCCCCTCCTTTTCCTCCCCAGCTCCCTTTGTGTCCCATGCAGCTCTAAAGAACTGGCTTGTTTATTGCTGATAGCGTGGTCGATGCCAAGAAATCCTGACTCCTGGTGCATTATCGCAGGGCTGTGACGCAGGGCAGGATCACGTTCCAGATCTAGGTCTTGTTTATCTTGGATCCTTCTCGTGCTATGGAGCAGCAACTAGTACTTGACTTCTCACACTGCTCCATCGGCTCCATCTTCTGCAGCCTGGGATCCTGCCGCCTCCTTGCGTGTGCCTGCCCAGTCTGCTCGCCTTGTGCTCTGAACCCCCAGGGAGAGGAGGGCTGGGAAAAGGACCTGAGGGATTCCTCGTCATGAAAAAACTTTACTGAGAGGCTGGCTGGTCCTTTTATATTAGATACTGTGACTGGAGGGTTATTTTTTTTGTTGTTGTTTGGTTTTTTCTTTATTTTTTTTCCCTGTAGTTGTTTTAATTGCCTTTTTAAGAAAGGAGAATTGGTGATGCTACCTGCGGTTTGCAGATTCAGAGCTCCCTTGCATCCGTTTGCAATCCTGATCCAAGTTCATTTATCATTCTGCAATTCAGTGTTGAGGTTTTTATCTCTTTATCTCTTTTTTTTTCCACCCCTCCTCTTTTTTTCCTCTCCCCCACCTTTTTTTTTCTGCTCTGCATATTGCTTGCCCTGTGCAACAGATGTGAGGATCTGATCCCACTTCCATTGATGTCAATAGCCAAATTCCTATCGACTTTGCTGAGAGCAAGACCAAGCCCCTGTCTAGGGAGCGAGGATTAGAGCTAAGTAGGAATAAGTAAAGTACAATAAAATCAGAATATCCTACTTACTACTTAATGCCATGAATTCTGTTTTGAAGAATTTCTGTTTTGAATCCCATGGCTTTTTATGCTGGTGAATGCCAAGAGCTGAATTCACGGGGGTGGGGAAGAGGAGGAGCTGACAAGCATAAGAGGGTTTTGGTTTCTAGAGTTAGGAGGGACACTGGTAGAAAGGAATGAAAAACAGTCTGTGATTCCTTCATGACCCTGTAGTAAAAGGACTTCAGCTGATGGATGAGGGGCTTGGTTTGGCGGACAGGCTGTGCTGGATCCACTTTTTGAGTGTGTCAACCAAGTGTCACTGTCTAAATCTGGAATGCTGTTGTGTATTATGGGAATATAAATAAACCCAAAAAAAGGCTCAGGAAGGGGACAATGGTTGAACAGAATCTTAAAATAAAGAAATTATATATATTGGAAAAAAAAAAAAGATCGCCCCCTTCCTGTCCCCTTCTAAACATGTGGCTAAAACAAAAATAATACAAAAACCAAACTAAAACAAAAAAACCCAAACCCCCAAATAAAAAGAAAATACCAAGAAAAACAAAAAAAACAAAACCAAATAACAGGCTGTGGGAAGGGAAAAGCAGTTACTTTCTAGATGTTTTCTGGCAGGATCAGCCTTCCCAAAGGCATGCAGATCATCTCCAGGGAGGTGGTGGGAAGATGTGGTGGGAGTTGCCTTGTCCCCACACACCCCCTTCTTCAGCAGCCCCTGTGCCTCCCCGGGTATGTGGGAGCTGCCTTGTTTGGTGCCTGTGGGCTTCCCCTGCTGCCAGGGGTGTGGTGACACGTGTGGGGATGTGTGGACTTGGACCCCTGCAGATAGCAGCACAGCCTTTAGCACCGCCGCCTCTCGGGGCCCCACAAGGAAGAATAGGCTGTTATCCTGGCAGGGCAATATTATCCTCGTTTTACAAGCAGGAAGGCTGAGGCAAAGGGTTTATTTTTCATGTGACTCATTCAGGATGGCCCAGGAGCCTGTGGCGGATGTGGAAATTCAATGTCTTGCAGAGCCCTGGCCCTGTGTCATCCTTTCCTGTCCCACAAAGCTTGTGGGTTCACACGAGGTACTGGTCAGGGATGCTTTTCTCGTTAGGAATGTGCAGCTGGCATGTGCCTGTATCTCTCTGGGCAATATGCAAGGTGCAGCTTCATACTGGCAAGTGTGATGGGGGTGCTGCAGGTTTTAGGGGGCAACCCAGTACTGCCAGAAAACACAGTGTCAGAGAAATAACCCCCGTTTCTGGGGTTGTGAACCCGGCTAGGTGCAGCACGTGGATTTTTTGGTGCCACTTCCTCATGTCGCTGCTCTGCTAGGATGCTTTCTTCACTAGCTTTTCCTTTCTTTTTCCCTTCGCTCTCTCTTTTGGCCAGGATTTTAACATATATCACAGGCTGGTAGGCTAAGAGCCTGGGACTTCCCCTCACCACACTCAAAGTCTTTGATCTTTTGCTTTGGAGGTAACATCAAAAGAATGGCTGAGAAAGACAGCCAGCGCTGTGAAGTTCAACGTTCAAGTTAATAGCTTGACTGAAGGTTGTGCTGCATTGCTGGAGCTGGAGTAAACAGAGGCGAGCGCACGCATTCCCTGGAAATGGACCCCAGTGCTGCAGAAGGGCTTCATTTGCATTCACAATTAATCTAAGCCTTACCGAAGGGCAGGCTTGTCATTTTATTTTGTTACTTTTTTTTTTTTTTTTTTTAATTCCTCCTGCATGGGAGAAAAAAACGGGATGGTTGGTGCAGGGAGCTGCTTTATTCAGTGGACCCACAGCTGGCCGTGGCCACATGTGCACCCTTGCAGCCCTGTCCTGCAGCTTGCCTGCACTTTATCACTTCTGGGGCTTCTCCATTTTCAAAATGATTAAGCTAAAGTCTGTTGGCAAACAATTGCCTTTCTTCTTCTGTTAATAATAAAAGAAGAAAATCACTAACCACTCCCTGCCCAGGCATACAGTGGATAGTATAGACTTCCCCGTGCTAGATATTTTTTTAATTCCGTTCCCCCTTCTGTTTGAAATGCTCCTGATGTGTGTGGACAAATGGCTGCTCCATCCATTTTGTCCGTTGCCATCTTCTGCTATTTTGGTGGACTGTATTCTCCGAGTGTGGGGGTTGCTTTGATTCATGCCCCCTTACCTCCCGTGCAATGCAAATAAGATGGGGAATTTTGTATGATTTTGCATGACAGTGCACAGCCAGGCACTTTCCTGCACGAGTCGTTAATAATTTGGCATTGGTGGCAGTGGTACTGGAATCAGAGTTTCTGAGGGGCAAGACACCAAAGACTTCAGCAACTTCACTGAGGCACTTGACGCTTGTGGATGAGTTGGCCCAATAACTCAGATTTACAAGTTTAAAGCATTGTTATGAGGGTTTGATAGGATAGGGGTTTGTGTGCTGTGTATTTTGGTCTGTATGTACATGGAAAGATTGATGTGCTAAACTCTATAGTAACACTGAAGGACTCCATTTATTTTCAGATGCATCTGTATGAGAGATGCGCTGAGGTATACCACTAGTCCCCAGATAAGAGGTGTATTCTTAATCCTGAAAAAAAAGTAGGCGACACAGATCAGGAGAAAAGTTAATGGCCTTAATAAACTCAGAAGTGGTTTAAAATTACTTGGAGAGTGAAAGAACTTTTGTCCAATATGACTTTGACTTCTGTAAATTTACAGAATTTAAAATTTTAATTTAAAAATATTAGTCACTATTTTTTTTTTGCAAATTTTTGACCTTTTGAGCAGAGCTTTGGTGTGGGTCTTAAATTACTCTGCAGTGCAAGGGATGGGGTTTGCAAAGGAGCAAAGCCAGTCAGACACCCACATCCTTACAGCTTCTTGGAAAAATCCTGACATGAATACTTTGCCCTGTTGAGTGAATTAACTGCTCTGAAGTGTGTGGGAGTTCAGGACGTTCATGCCCTCTCGAGGAAATGTGGAATGCTTCGGCAAGTAATGACCCCACTGGATGAGACCCCAGGGGTCTTTCTACAGGGACAGCAATTTGTGTTAATTTTTGAGCCAATTATCATTCAGAAGTGATGGCAAAACACCCAGCTCCACAGAATGACAGCCTGAAGGAGGTCTTGCAGGAGCTGCTGATCTTTTCCTGGACCGTTGGAGGAGGTGGTGGATGATTGCATTGAGGTCCTGCATTTTTCCTCTGCTATTACTTACCCAGCAAGCAGGAGAAGGAAACTTTCTTCTTTTTTTTTTTTTTTTTTTTTTCTTTTTGTTTGGTGGTTTTTTTTTTTTTGTTTTTTTTTTTTTTGGGGGGGGGGGCTGTTTGGTTTTTTTTGTTTGTTTTGTTTTGTTTTGTTTTTAACTGAATGCAACTTACTATTCTGAGTAAACCCGGCTACCCCTGATAGCTGTCCTTGGAAATCCTCCCAGTGAGGGATCACTAGGGGAGTGGGGAGGGCAGGGCACTTTCGGTTCCCCCCACCCTTCAGGTAACATTCTGTAGACAATATTATTTTGCAAATCTCCATGTTGCTTGTGGGGGGGTGGAGAGGAAGAAGAGAACAGTAATTTTCAGTAGATTAACAGCTATTGTATCATTGCACGCTGCTTAATAAGCCTGATGTTACATGTGAGAGGTAAGCTCCTTAGTGGGAGTAGGGTGCACTGTAGTGATCTCCTGCGTGCTGGTCTGTTGAGATGAAAGGTCCCTCTGGAGGTTCTCAGGTTAGCTGTGCAGCATGCAGAAACACTGACTTCAACTTATTGTCCGGTGCAGATGCTCTTCAGTTTATTAATGCTCTCAAAAATCTCTTTAGGAACCTGTTTTATCTTCCTCTGATTCCACCTAGGACAAATTTGACTTGGAAATAGAACAGAAATGCTGTGTTGTGGTTTTTAAAATAAATAAACAAGCTATTGCTATGAAAGGAGCTCATTGATCCTTACTTGCTTCATTTATAATTACCCTTGTATGCAGACATCCCACTTCATCTTCAAAAAACAAAAACGCCTCTTAAAGCCCCACGTGAGAGCTAACATGGCTTGTTGTGTCCCTCCCTGCCCCAGTCTCTTCAACCTGAAGAACTTATAAAATATAAGTGTCCACAATAAGATTATAAAATGTTGTAAGATTGGAGCCTTTGCTTTCCTGGCTGTTCAGTAAATACGTCGGTGTCTCTTGGATGTGCCCTGAGGCTCTGAAACCTGAGGCCTGCCCACATCTTGAGTTCTACTTTCCTCCTTGCAAAGTGCCTCTGGCTAGTGGAGCTGTCGATGCAGCCCCTCCACCCCCCCGCCCTGCTACGAAAAAGCCTTTTTTTTCTCTTTTTTTTTCCTTTTTTTTTTTTTTTCCAAGACAGCTGTATAACTGTAACAAACCTCGAATAGCTACTGTTTTTTTATCGGTTGCGGGTAAGGCTAAAACCTAAAATATTCATTTGACACTTGGGGGTCCAGAGCACTTGGCACCACTGCGCGAAAGCTCCGGTGCCGCCAATTTGTCTGTGGCTCTCGCAGTGGGTCTGTGGGGGCCAGTGCGTGCCCCCATCCTCGCCCCCTCCCTATGTGGGGACCACCCTGTCCCCCCGGGGTCTGTGCTGCTGCCCCACCGCCCACATGGGGCCCTTGGCTTGCAGAGAGCATCCCGGAGGCCAGTCAGTGCTCTTTTGCTGGCTGGCTCCTGGGTGGTCCAGGACTGGGCTGTCACCTCCCAGAGCCTGTCCCCAGGGGTTCCTGCCCTCTCCTCCTGCACCGGCTTGTCACACCCCCAGCTTTCATCTCCCTGCAAAGTGATGCCAAAATCTCGGGATTTTGTAGTAAATTGGTCTGCCCTGTGCTGGCTTTGGGATTGTGAACTGCTGAGCATCCCCCGTTTTCTCTGTTCGTCCAGAACACGGTGTTTCGCAGGCATTTCTCAGCCCAGGGGGGCTGCTGGTGGTCCCCTCTCCTTCTGGGCAGTCCCCCCCAATCCCCATGGTTGAGCAGGGATGTGCCTGAGCAGGGGGAGAGCTCCCATAGGGAGCAAGGCATTTGCTAATTGTATCAGAGCGGTGGGGTTGAAGCTATTCTGCATTTAACTCTGTATGAACCTGGTTTACCAGCCTTGGAGGAGATGTCGCTCTCGTTACAAAGCCAAGTATGTCTTTCTGCTCTGCTTTCTGGCTATTTTAAGTGGAAGTTGTTTTTCTAGTACCTGCTAAGTTCATTTTTTTTTTTTCATATTCATATGGAGAGAGTGGGAACATGAACAGGCTTAAAAAAACTCAGTGTTCCCAAACCTCGGTCCTTTAAATAAATAAATATAAAAGTTGCCTTGTGGGCCAGCCAGTTCAAAATGCCTGCACTATATTTAGCAACAAGAGCAACATTTTCGGCTATTTACAGATTATTAGGCTTGGGGCTGCTCTGATGACTCCTTTGTTTTAACTTCGGGGCTGTGGCATGAAAGTGTGACAAATGCAAATCTGGGGAGCGTGGGGGTGTTGTGTCTGCGGGAGCCCGGGCTACATTCCCCAGGGCCATGAGTTAGGTGTTCGCCGCCGGATTGCTGCAGAAAAGCAACCCTCACCTCTCCAAAACAAACCTCTTCCACAACCACAAGAATTTGGTGCATGGGGCAGAGTCCCTCCAGGACATGAGCTATTGCAGAGCTGCTGATACCCTTCTCCGTGGGACAGAGGCCCCCTCCCAGCCAGTGGGATGGGGGGATTTTTTTTTTTTTTTAAAACCCCATCTTTTTTTTTTTTTTTTCCTGTCTCTCTTCCCTCCACCCTTTGAGGGGAAAAATGTGGACTCATGCATGTTGCATTTTTTCCCTGTGCAGAAGATTTTTTTTTTCTTTTCGCTTTGTTTATAGTCTTGATACACAGACCAGAGTATGATTTCAATTGGCTGTTTAAAGAAGTGGGGTTTTCCTTTTTTTTTTTTCCCCCCTAACTTGTTAAAACTGAAAGGATTATTTTGTGATAGTGCATTGTGCTGTTTAACTTTTGTTTCTTGTCCCTTTCTCTTAGGGAGTGGATAGGCCAATGTAGTTGTTTGACTTAAGATAATTTATCTCTCTAAAGAAACAAAAATAATATTTATCCAAAACTTCTAGTAGTATGTTTTATAAATCTTTGTCCCTAAAATGTCAGTGCAACAGAAGCCACTTAAATTTAATGCATAACCTACTCTTGCTTGAAAATTTAAAATGCCTTTCAATACCACACATTATGGGAATTTTACAGGAATTGGACTTATTTTCCTTGAAGTGCCTTTTTAAGCAGGAAAAATAATTCACAGTGGTCTCAATTCTGGACCATATTAGCTTTCACATTTTGTCTATCTGCCTATCCTTTAAGAAAAAAACAAGATTTTATTTGTTCTTGAGGAAGAGTTTGTGTGGCTGATGATTCAACTAAGACTATTTTTTAAATACTTCATTTAAATACCATAACTGCATATTGCATTGTTTTGGTGCTGCTGGAGGAAACCAGAAAATAAATACACAGGGTGGCTGCCCAGAAACAAGAGGTGATAGAACAGTTTTAGTGAATCCTTCATTTGTTTGGTTTTGCTTTCATCCCAAATGATTCACTTAGTCCTCTGCCTAAATATGATTCTTCCTACTTAACCAGGAGTCAGCTTTGCCTCTGGCCAGGCGGGATGTCTTTTCCATGGGTATCTGAAGGCAAGACTTCATCTTTTCCTCTTCTGATGGGCAATTGAGACATCCAGCTCCTGTTTGGAAGAAAAATGGGTGTGAGTGGTCTTGCTGGCCCCATGGACTAATGTCATTGGAGGAGCAAATAGGAGGATTATTGATAGGGGAAACAACTGGAGCTGAATCCTGGGAGGGAACGTTTCTTTCCCAGCTCTCTAGGAGGGATTTGGAAAGAGCCATAATCCTGGGTTAGGAGTAATTTGTTACAGCAAGATGATACTTGAGTGGCAGGAGGATTCTGGCGGAGGCAGGGAGAGGGTTTTACTGAGAGAAGTAGCTGGTCTCGCAGAAGGTCAGGCTGACACAAATCCTACCCCAACCCACAAGTTTTGTTTCTCAGCCAGCGTAATTAGCTGAGGGGACTCTCGACCTCTTTTACATCTTTCAAAGACCTCTCCACGCATCTGAGCTAAAACATTACGGTGAGGAATGTGGACCAGGATATGATGCAGTGGAAACTTGTGTTTTTTTTGTTCTTCAAGGCAGGCTTTCTGAAAAATAAAATAACCTCAACAGCAACCTTCCCAGCTTCTCCTAGGAGGTCAGAATATTGCTGGTTTCAGTGTTATCTCTGGGACTTTTTCTTGAGGTTACCTTTAGGTTACATTTTTGAGTTAACTTTTTGGATTTGTTTCTTTAAAAAGAAAAAAAAAATAGACAAAAGTTACCAACCCTGGGGAAAGATAATTTTGCAAGTTCTTGGTTTTCACGAGGGCCTGAAACCTTTGGAGCCATCTATTCTGCAGTAACCCCTTGTTGCATTGAAGACCCAATCGCACATGGAAACCACAAGGGAGGCAACAGGAAATTCAATATAAAATTTGTTGGGTTTACTAGAGAGTGGCTCCCGGCAGTTCATCCAGAATTGCTACATCAACAGGAATTTTTGTGGTAGTGATTCGAGTCATGAGTTTCACTTACCCAACAGTGGGAGAAAATATGACTCTTTCAGTAAAACCCCATTAGGCGACGTTACAATAACAAGCAAACAGATAAATTCTCCTGTTGCACTTTTACTCCGGGGTTCCACCCACCTGTCTCTTGTTTGCACATACTTCACAGGACCCGAGATGAGAGTTGGGATCAAAGAGTGAAGAAGAAAAAACCCCAACCCAGATAGTCTGAGAGACCCCTTCAACGGGTGGTGCACCATCTCGCCCTTGTCACACGTCTGCTGGCTTCTGATAGCTGGAGGTGCCAAGCGCTTTATAAATCAACCCTCTTTTGGCTCAGATTTTGTCAACTGAGGCTTGTGAACTTGCACGGCTGCACATGAAGTGTGTGACAAACTGGTTGTACTCAGTCCCATGGCAGCAGTGGATGGTGCTGCCTTGCTGAGGGCCACTGCTGTGCCTGATGGGCATTACCAGGGTGATGGGCATTACCAGGGTACCAAAGGAGTCTGGTTAATGCTTCCTGTAATTAGGAAATGTGAAACTACCACTCCAAACTCTGAGTGGTGGAAGTAGAGGGGAAGGTGGGGGGCAGTTTTGGAGAGCCCCTTTTACTCCTTACATCACCACGCTGTCCTGTGCCACATATCTGAGTGGTGGGGTTAGAAGGGAGCAGGACAGAGCAGACATTCTGCAATATTAAAGCTGAACCAGGCTGGTTGACCACTGAGCTCTGTTGTTTTGGTTTGTTTTGGGGTTTTTCTTTTTTGTTGTTTGTTTTTCCTGGGGGGGAGGCAGGGGGGAAAGGTAGTTGCAGAGCTTAAAGTTGTAATACCTCCTTCTCAAAAGGAGTTGTGTTCTTAACAGAGTTGGAAAGTTTTAAGGGAGGCAGGGTTCCCCTGGAGCAACCTGTCTGTTACAATGGAAGTAGTTCAGTGCCGTGATCTCTGTCTCTTAACATGCTGTCAGATATTTTTTACTGTCTTTATTTAATGGGGAGGAAAGGAATTATATTTTATAGACCATAAAATGCATTCTTGGACTTCATGCAAACACTAGTTACCAATTGTTCTCTCACTCTCTGGGAGTTTGCCAGGAAAAGAAATTAAATGTGGGTCTGTACATCAAATTGTTGGGTGAGTCTTGGAGGCCAGTTTACCTTTGAGTCTAAACAAGCCGTATCTACAGAAATAGTTTGAGATTTCATGACTATCCCATTCTTTCTCTAATGGAAACTCTATGTTTGAGTGGAACAGAACAGGTTGCAGAGAAAATCTCCGGAAGGTGGTTTGAAGATGAAGAAGGTGGTTTTTTGTGGGCTTGAAGTTAAGTAGATATAAAAAGTTTGTTCTTGTTCCTCAACTGAAATTATACTTTTATTTGTGCCTGACTTTTGGAACAGTACTTTGTAGGCATCTGAGTAGTAATTAGCCAGCCTGCTGATTTGTGCAGCAAGGGCTGTGGAGGATTTCAAATTAAATGTGAAAAAAGTAATGGTGCTTTTTCAAGCTCCACCCAGGATCGAGAAACAGTGCCTGCAGTTGTTTTGCTGAGATACCATGTGAACTTCAGAAAGTAATGCTGTACTTCTGTGTCACATGAACACTCTTCCTCTTCTAAAGCTAAAACCATTATTTTTAATTCCTGCAGTAGCTGATTAGCATTTGCTTAGCTTCTCCATGCTTGGTATCAATATCCTAGAAAAGTCAACTGGAGTCTACCAACCATGCATTCATTAGAATCAAAAAAACTTTAACTTCAGTATTTCAGTAGAACTGATGGCAAGAATGTCTTTCATCCATGTCAGAAGGAGCAAATAATTATCTGTATTTGCTTGAACTTTTCATAGGCAATACTTTTTAAGGAAGCCTGTGGTTAATATCTTCAGCTCTCTCCCATGGCAGCCTCCTCTCTGCCCTTATCACTGTGTATAGAAAAATGGTGTAAGTAGGGGTGATGTGCAGCAGTACTAATGGGATGTTGCTTTTATATTGCATCTCAGCTGGGATGTAGGAGAAGAGCTATGTGCACTGTGAGGGCATGGAGCCTGGGGATGAGGTTAGGAGGAGGCAACTGATCTGCTGCTTCTGGGATGTTCTTCCATCTCCACTCGGTCTGAGAGCTCACCCAAGAGGGAACAGCAGTCGGTGAGGTGCCCATGGGGCTCCAATGATTTATTTGTGTCTTGTTCCACCTCAAAACAGGTATCCTCTTTACTCCTCTATGGCTTCAGTGAGGTACTTCCAGCTCGCAGGATTTCTGCTTGCACGTGTGCCTCGTTTGAGATGATCTCAAACTGTTAAGTAGCTAACACATTTGTGCAACTTTCAGGCTGTGGAGGACTCTGCCTTCATCCTTTTTTTTTTGCCCTAGCAGCACTTCAGCAATGTAACAAAGGCCTGGGGAAATACTATAAAATGGGCAATTCAGGGCCCCCATTTCAGGGACTCCTTATGTGTTACTGG
Source organism: Pterocles gutturalis (assembly GCF_000699245.1). Lineage (NCBI taxonomy): Eukaryota > Metazoa > Chordata > Aves > Pterocliformes > Pteroclidae > Pterocles > Pterocles gutturalis. Next base: position 55,066 of record NW_010118578.1, read on the forward strand.
AAGGGAAGAAGACAAGGTCACTCGAGTTCTCAGTAATGGGGGAATTTGAGGCACTGAAAGTGTCTTATTCAGGAATATATGACAAGATGGTTTGGCTGATACCAGTGCTGGTGAATAAGTGACACTTCAAATTGGGGAAAAGACTTAATGCCCTATGTGCATGTGTCTGTGCAGGTACACAACACTTACCAATTCCTTTTTTTGTGTTACTTTTTCCCTATATATGTATTTTATGTAATAATTCATTTTTGCAGTGTTGCAATAGTTTAAAGGGTGATCTTAGTTTTTAAAAAAAAAAAAAGTAGAGATATGTTTTACAATTTCCGTGTTTTACAATTTCATGCTATCATTTCTTGAATGCAGTGGGGAAATCTTTTGTGTAGAAAGGATCGGTCTCATTGAAATAAGCCTCATTGCTCTCATTTTGAGCAGCTCTCCTGTGTCTCATTGTGGTACGTTACATATTCTGTAGACGGGCTGAGCATTGTGGGTGGTGTCTATTACTTCTTGTACAAAAAATTCCAGACATTGTAGATCTGCAAGAAATAGGAGGCCCTTTTAAAGTTCCTTCAGCAATCTCCTTCAGTTATTTAAAATAAATCCTTCAGATTTTACTCTCTCACACTGCACACCTCTATGAACAAGGTGATAACTGAAGACCAAAAATAAGGGGTCAAGGTAAATTAAGAGATGGAGCATAAGCTGGGGGTCTACTTTTAAATCCTTAGAGGATTTGCCTTCTGACTTATGTGGGGACACTAGCAGGTTGCAGACCTTTCTTTCTAGGTACCAAGATGACGATCTTGCAAATATTTTTCTTGTCTGCAGAGAGCAATTAGTCTCATTAAGCGTCATCTTTGTTCCTATTGCCCTCCCCATAAACCTCAGCCCTCCCCTCAGCATTGCACTCTCCTATGTTACTGCTGGATTATCTATGGTTAAAATTTGTCTAGATGTCCCCTCCCAGAAGAATTGCTAACTAGATGTCAGAGAAACTCCTGAGTTGATGTCCAGGTGCATACTTCTATGTGATTATGCAACACTGGCCAAGGAAGAGACGAATAGCAGAACTAGGATCAGGAATATTTCCATGAGCATGGTGTGTTGAGATCCAGGGAGAAAGCACAGACTCTGAAGGTGGAAGTGTGGTCCCATGGTTAGGAGAGGTATGAGAGGCCCATGCCATCAAGCTGCCTCCAGGAGCCCTGCTGCTGCTTGTTTCAGTTCCTGGGAGCTAATAAGCACCATCTGCAGGAAACCTGAGCTCGAAAGTGTTGTGCAGCTTTCCCTCTGTTTAAAAATACAGTGTATTTTTTTTTTAAATTGCATGTGTTTATATGCAGTGAGACATCACTTGTAGGGCATTCCAACAGTGAGAACAATAGTGTGACAAGGGAGCAGGTCCAGGTTGGACACTGGTGCAGGAAGCACCTGCGAGCTCTGTGCCATCCCTTACATCGGTGAGCCTGGCCTGAGTTCTGGTGCAGGGGGTGGCTGCTGGCCACAAGTAAGAGTTTCCGCTAAACTCCCCTAGTCTTGCACGTGAATTTTAGCTGTTTTTGACCAACTCTGCTGTGAAGTCTGGGATAGCATGAAGTTTGTTTGCCCCGCCGATGCCTAGGAAGGTAGCTGCTTTGGGTGGGATTTGGAGGGGTGGGCGTGCAGAGCTGCTCTTAGGGGGTCCGTGCTTTGCGGGACCTTCTGGTTGCAGATGGGAGATGAGGATGTGCTGCTTGCAGGAGTAGAGGGTAAGGGTGGCTTCTTTGGTTCTCCTACCAAAAAAAAAAAAAAAAAAAAAAAAAAATCTGGGCTGTTCAAATCATTTGCCTTTTCCCTTGTGTTGACAATTTAACAGCCTTTTTAAAAGCTTTGGTTTCTCTCAAGTACGCTGCCCCATACGTGTTTTAATTTTTGTGCGGAGGCCTGGAGCTTAACAATTATTTTGCTTAAGCTCTCTGAGACTTGCCATAAAACATTTTTCTCTTTTTTTTTTTTTTAAACACACACATGCTAATGATCCCCATCAGATCATACTGTTCAACAGGGAATAAAATACTTATGCCAAGATGACATTATTTAAAAAAATGCTAAAAGCAGGCCAGCAGAGCCTATTTCAACAGTTTTGCTCTGAAATAGTTTGTGCAGATTTGTTAGAGTTAATCTGTTGAAAAGTTCAATGTTTGTACAGGCAAGTCCTAATTTCCACACAGAGACACAGAAGCAGGAGAGGAGACGAGCGTGTGTCCAGCCTTTGCAGGAGCAGGGTGGTGGGAACTTCCCTCCCTCCTACCCTTCCCCCTGATGCAGGAATGTAAAGCAGTGTCAGAAGGCTGGGAAAGTCGGCTTGGGATTTTTGTGGACTCCTTGCAAATCAGAGGAACCGTCTGGCTCAAATCTGCATTTAGGGCCGAGAGAAAAGGATTTCCTGCTATTTAGTTGCTTGAGGAAGGAAAGGATTTACCTCTCCACTGTAACAGGACTTAATTTTTCTCCTCTTTAATAAGAATATGGCAGTGTAGGGCAGCAGTAGTAAACCTGCGAAAGCAATCACTCCTCTCCCTGCTCCTGCTGTCCCCAACTGTGATGTGACTCCCTCCCTGCCGAAGCATCCTCCCATCCCAGCTCCCAGCCCTGGCCATGGCTTGGCCGTCTCCCTCCATGGTGAAAGAGAGAGTTGCGGAGGGGGTGGCTGCTGCGATGTCGCTCCCTCGGACGGCTGCCTCGCTCGGCCCGCCATCTGGATCCAGTTAGCTCTCTCGGCAGTAGGGCTGAGTCTCATTTCCTCCAACCAGTAATGTTATATAGGCAGTGATCCTGTTCTGCCCTAACATAATTGAAAATTATGTGTATTGTAGACTCGCAGCGCTGAAATGTAGACTCGTAAAAATCTGTGGCTCAGGTAGCCTGTGGAGATTGAATTTGGCACACAATGAAGCTTTTATGTAAAGTAAGAATTATAAGCCACCACATCAATATTGTGTTACAGGCATGACAATTCTTGGATGAGGAGGCCTCGAGTCAGGCTCGTCACCTAAAACAATGCTAATATTTCATACTTTATCAACAGGACTGGTGTTTTGCAGCCAGCAAATCGGACTTTTTTTCTTTCACAAACATCCCGCCATCGAAGCTGTGGGTTCGTTAGCTTGACACAGGCGCTGGCTGCGGGCTCTGGCCCTCTCTGTTTATCTGGCGGACAGAACATCTCGCCCTTGGTGGGGCCAGGATGCTGCTCTGGAGCCTGGCCACTTGGTAGAGCTCTTGGAAGTTGCTCTATTGACCCTTGCGCGTTACTGCTTTCCGTGGGGGCTGTTTATTTTATTTTATTTTTCCCCCCCACTGGTGTGTTACTCACTGGTGGAAATGGAAGCTGTCTGCGTGTGTGCAAAAATGGGCCCTCTGGGTTTGGGCCACTCCTGCTGGGCTCCACGTGCAGGCCCCAGGGGAGAAGCAGCTTTGGCTGTGTTGTAGCCTTTGCGCTGTAAGACTTCTTGGATCCTCTTTGGCAGGGGTGGGTAGGGGAAGGACTTTGCTGGGAGTCCAAACTAAAGGTTTTAAAAGCAGAAAAGCAAAGGAGCAGTAAGATCTTCTGAAACTTTAATCTTGCACTGAGACTGGTCAGCCTGGTGTGGGAACACCCCCACCAAAAACACGGGTTCTTGTGAGAGAGAGGTGGAGGGGGAACAACTGTACCTTCTTGCTCTGTTTCTTTTAATGGAATGTATTGCTAGTAAAAAACCAGCAGAACTGACAGTCCCAGAGGCTTCATAATCCCTGCAATATGTACTGACTGGATGAAGTCTGATACGAGCTTGCTCATGCTGCTGTGTCAGTGCCTTTGTCAGCCCTTGGGGCAGTCTCAGAGAAGCCCACACATTTCTTGGCCTGTCTTTCAGGACAGCTGCTCACCTGAGCTCCTTCATGGGTTGTCATGGTTATGGGAATATTCCAGAGTTTCTTGTGACCATGGAGTGGTCATGGAAAAATGAGGGTGGTTGGTTTCTTTAGTGGCTGTTTCCTGAAACACCACCAGTTGAGCTGACAGGTTCTTGTAAGTATTTTAGTTGTGGTTGCAGTAACTTCTCACTCCCCAGAATGGTTGTGGAGTTTGAAACAGATCTGTGTACCATGAGACACACATCCTGTGAGGAGGTTTTCCTTGGAGAAGGGAAAAATGCTTCACTAGCTGGCTGAAAAACCTGGGAAACCTGACAGTAGCTGCCACCCATCAGGAACCTTTCTGCAAATTTGTGTGCCCCCTTATGTGGCGGTGTTACGACTAAGACGACTGATGGACTTCTAAAAATGTAGCAGTTGACTTGTTTAATAGTGCCATCTGCAAATCTGGAATGTATCAGATTTCCCCTCAAGTTAAGAAGCTCTCAGTCAGCTTAGGTTTTGGGTTCATTTTCTGTGCACTTGAGTTGCATTTTTAAGCACTTTTTTGAAACCGCAAAGGGTTAGAAAGTTACTTTAACATCATCTCAACTTTAAAATTTATGTTGTGGTCACCTATATTGAAGAGCAGGGATTTCATACAAGCGATCAAATATCTGTAGACTTACAATCAAGTCATAAGTGTTAGAAATGTTGCTTATGGTAGACTAGTTCTGGTTTGTTTGGGTTTTATTTCTTGTTTTGAAGAAGTGCTGAAACATTCTGGTCCACATTGCACAAATCCCGAATGTGAAGATGAATAAAAACAAGACTTCTTGGAACTTGAGGAACTTGTATGGGGCACAAATCCAGAGTATGGGTTTGTTTATTTGCATTCCAGTAGCTCAGAAATCTCAGGCCCTCCAAGCGATGGGAATTGGTAATGCATCCTCCTGCTGACTCCTGCTTTTAGTCACCTCAGTGCCCAGGGTCTTGCAGCAAACAGGCCTTGCATGCTAACAAATGTTTTGCATACGTGAGCAAATGTGATAGTGATGTGCTGAAAGCGTGGAACCAGATCTCCTTCCTTCCTTCATGGAGATTTAGATACGGCTTCCGTTGTTTGCCTGGGGTGGTGAGGGTTGTTTGTGTGTGGTTCTCCTTCAAGACTACTCTTAAAAAAAAAAAAAAATGAGTAAATGTAATTATTTCTCTAGGTATTTTCTAGGAATAGATCTGTTAAGTCAACCAGAGTCTAGGGCTAAATAGGATCTTCTGCAGTGGCCTGATCTATGCGTGCAGCTGCTTTTCTTAGTTCGGGGAGGAGGCTGAAGGTATGTGGCAGTACGCATTTCTTCCAGCACGAATACAGGGCTTTTAGAGATCATGTATTAACCAGTGGGCCTAATTGTCACAGTGCAGTCCCACACAGAGAGAAAAGCTTGGGCTGAAATTATATTTAGGTTTACTGTGTGAAGGAGTATTTGGGCTAACGAATTTCTCTGCAGGGCTGCGTTTGGTCATTACGGAGCACTTCTGATGCAGTAATCTGGGTACCAGCTTGAGACTTCACCTATTTGGTGGAAGCCTTGAGCTCTGTGGTGTGATCCGACTGGGGTGCAGTGGCTTCTCCAGTGAGTTTAGGGAGAGGACATGCGTGCCTGAGAGCAGAAGTTTTAGTTGATATTTGATGCTAGTTAAATCCATGGGAATGTTCTGCTCCTTCTTGAAATGCAGTTAAGCTTTTTTTGCTTCTGAATCAACACGCTCTTATGCTACAGACTCACTGCCTGTGTTAAGTTGTCTGCCGATGACAGGGATGTAAAGAAGTTGTGGCTCTCCCCAAGCACCTGGCCGGCACAGCTGAGCCTGAGTGCACCAGGCTGTACTCTGGCTTGGACATTATAAATGGGAGAGCTTATTAAGTTTAGCCGTGTGACTGAATAAGTTACACCATTCAAGTCCCTTAAGGGTTGTCCGACAGAAGGTTTCCTAATGGTGATAATGAGCAAGAAGAAAATAAACCATGGTAACTTCCAGAAACGGTGAAAAGTAGAGAAAATGGATGCTAAGACCCAGCAGTCGTGAGTCTTTTTGGGGTAGACCTCTGCCTTTAGGGCTTGTGCAGCGCTGGGAAGCCTGAGGAGTTGACATGGTGCGTTTGTGGAAAGAAGGCTCACAGATGACCCATTAAATAATGAGATCATATTCTTAGCACACGAGATGTGTTTTCACTCTCCTCAGACTGATAATCCACCTTCCCCTCCCTTGTCCTGTCCTCTCCATGGTTTTGGTATTTTGTTTCTGTGTGGGTTTTATTATTCTAGATTTGGTATGGTTACTAAAATCAATGTAATACTAGATTTGCAACCTACTTTATTTTCTTATTCCTGAACTATAATGTGGTGGTATGAAATTGTTAGTGTTCTGCACAGATTTTTGTCTCCACAAACATGCAAAGTCGTCTTAATTTTTGTTTCAGTTCCTTGCATAAGTTTTAATTTATATCTTTTAACCCATATTACTTAAGATTTGTTATTTTTTTTTGCCTTTATTTTCTGAACTCATTTTTCTTTTTCCATTTTTGTTTCCTCCATCCAGTATCTGCAGATGAAATGGCCACTGCTTGATGTTCAGGCAGGGAGCCTTCAGAGTAGACAAGCCCTCAAGGATGCTAGGTCTCCATCTCCAGCACACATTGTTGTAAGTAAACGCAGAAAGATGTTCTTCGTTTCTTTATTTTTTTTAAAAAAAAGGCTTTTGACATTAATGGCATTGATTATCATCCGTTTTCTTTTACACAAACAAAAAGAGAAATACTTTAAAACAAACAAAAACCTTAAGGAACCCATGGTAAAAGGAGGGAATACATTTGCTATTGCTGGGCTGTTTATGAAATTATCATTCATGTGCCTTGTAGGAGAGTAGAAAGTTGAAAATGTTCTGAATTTACATGCTGCAGAATTACTTAGGGTCAGTGAAGTCCAATCAGGCTGGTTTACATATCTGACAATGTTGAACTTAAGAGAATGAAGAGACACTTTTGGAAATCATTAAAAAAAACCAAAAACCAAGCCTGTTCTGCAGCTTATACTAAAAAAATCTTTACTTATTGCAAAATCTTGAATGAAAGTTTGAGAGTTGGTCAGCATTTTACTTGAGTGAAGGCGCAACAGAGCACATGTCCCTTCGTGTTGTGATGACTTCTCATTTAGTATAAAAAGTGTTATCAAATGTTTACTACTTACCTGCAAAATATAAAACTCTCTTTATAAGCAGCATTGCTAAAAATAGCTTTTTCTTAGTTAGCTTCTCTGTTAAATTTTCTTGCTTCTAGTGTAAAAATAATGTTGAATTTGAAGTGTTCAAATTTCTATGAGAGGGATTTGGGGTTTTATTTTACTTTCTAAAATAGCATCTGTGGAAGTCTGAAAGGAGGCTATTTATATGGTGTTCTGCAAGAGGGGTGATATGCATCGGTCCGTCTTCACCCATAGCCAGTGTCAGTGCCATCTAATGTTAAGGAGCATCTTAGCTCTGAGCCTTCATCTGGGAAATTTAGCTTTGAGAAGATGGCAGATAGTGGCTTAGAATATGTCTTGTGAAGTACTTTATCATCAATTTCTAAATGTTGGTTTGGTTTTTTTGTGTTGGTTTTTTTTTTTTTTTAAACCTCTTTTTTATAACCAATAATATCAAGGTGAATCCCAGGAAAAAAATATTGCTTGTTTTTTATCTTTTGTTATATAGTATAAAGCTGACATAACTAGGAGATCATCAAAGGCACACATTTGTTTTGTTAGACCATCTAAAATTATAGTAAACATTTTTGGTGAGCTTCTTATGCCATTGTTGTCGCTTTAACTTGAGAAGTTTCATCCCTTTGCTATGTCTTAAAAATAAAAAAGGTTTCCTATATTTTAGAGTATGTAGCTTCTAAACGAGCTCTCAGGATGACACTGAGCGATGGGCATGGGACTGGTACTGGTATTTTCTTGGTCAATATCTACTGCTGGTTGCTTCACTTTTTCAGAAAGACTGCTTTTTCTTCCCATTCACTTGGGACATCACTGGAGGAAGAGATCAGAGAAAAAAATGTTTGTCTGGTTATTTAGAGATCTACAGCCATCCAAACATGCCATCATCTTACTCTTAATAATGACCCAAAGTCACTTCTTTATTTTAATTCCTTTTTTACTGCTGTGCCTGAGGACTGGCATGAGGGACGGCAGCATTCCCAGGGCTCTGGGGCCAGTGCAGCAGAGCAGTGTTGGGCTTGCAGGAGGCGATGGCAAGGGAGCAGGAGGTTTCTCCTGTCTGGTTGCGGTCTGGGAGATCAGGCTGAGTTTGGTGGGTATCCTTGCTGGAGATCACCTGCACTTCCCAGTGCTGAGCATCCATTGTCCCCAAAGCTTCACTCTGTGTGAGAGCAGGTGCTTGCCTTTACAAGCCAAGGCAGCTCATTGTGCTGGGGGGGCTGGTTGGGGTCCTGGCTCCCCCGGCCCTTTCCAGCCCCTCCACATGGGTGTAGGCGAGGTGGCAGCAAGTAGACAACACAAAACCACAAAAAGGGGATCAAAAATCACGATCGTTTTGGAAAATAAAGAGAAACCTGTTTCCAGGGAGGCAGAGGTTGATCTGCCTTGTATTTTGACCATTTATGGGGTTCTTATGGGTCTCTTTAAAAGCTGTTTCACTCTGCTATTCAATAAAAAGCATATTTACCATAGCAACCACTTAGGCCTTGAGGAACATATACTACCTCCGAGATGGAGGCCACCTTCCAAAAGAGCCACAGCTGGCATTTGTAATGTGATCTTTTGTGCTACTCACAATGTTGGAGGGAGAGGAGGAGGAAGGA
>NW_010118579.1:0-70761 GCF_000699245.1 Pterocles gutturalis
CTGTCCCCTCTCTGGTTGTCTGAGTCCCCTCATGCCACACTTGACTTAACAAATGTGTTCTGAGTGGGGGAAACACATTTTTTATTAACTTTTGATGTTCAAGGCATGTGCCTCCTCCCAGAGACACACAAGAGCACATGAATATGACAACGCATTTCAGTAACAAAAGGCTTTATGCTGTTCTATAGGAAAGAGAAGATCTATGTTCTGCCAAAAATTGCCAAGAAGGTGACACAGGGACCAATACTGGAGACTGTCACCTCGTATACCTGGTGGCCAATTAATTGTGCTGTGCACCATGGTGAGAAGACAAGCCCTATGGCAGAGACAGAAGCTCGTTCAGCTGCTGTCTCTCCATGGCACACCGTTTAGTCCCAAATGTCAGTGAAACAAACCCCACCATTATGTTTGTTCACGAGGAACTGGATTTGACTGGCCAAACTTACTGTATGTAGGCTTTCAAACAGCCAGGCAGGCAGTTTTCTGTGGAGGTGGGTTCTCTTGGAGAGGGCAGTCTCCTGAAAGGTTTCCTGTCTTTTTGGCAAAGCCTGTGATGTGATGTCATTATGGTTTTTGCAATGTTGCCTTTTGCAGTAAATGCAGGTTTCTTATGTGGCTTTATTTACTTAGTGTGTTAACTCTATGAGTACAAGACTCATACTTTGAATAATGTGAGAGCACTGCATGGGAAAAAGTTGCAGGAGAGCTCCAGAACACTATACAACGTGGTGAGTTGTAACAGGGGCAGGGGAGACAAAACAGAGAGGTGGTTCTTGCTTATATCACTTATGGAGCAGGATGTGCATGTGAACATGTACAATCTATTTCTATACTTTTTTCCTTACAGTGAATTAGCATGGTTGCTATCCTTTCATGTTTGAAGACCACAGAACCTCAGTCTCTGCATAAAACCTTAATAACGGCATCTCAGACAGAATACCCCACACCTTACGCTTGCTGGAGACCTGTGCTAGTATAAACCGTGCAGCTTGTGTGCAAAGGAATAGAAGAACTCAAGGCAGATAAAGGAATAGGAGAACGTGCAAACTTTAGAAGTTGCTTTCTAGTTCATTACCTATCCCTTCTGACTCTTGTTCGCAAGTTATCCAGTAGCATGCTATAAGTAGGTCCAGCTCATACTAGCATTGGTGCTTTGCCCTGCTTGGACAGCACCTGTGAAGTTTGTAAGACAGTCTCTGGGCACTAGCCTTACGTACAGCAAACTCCCAAACTTGAGAAGAGGTCTGCATGGCCCTTCTTGGTTACTGGTCTGGAGAGCTGTGCTGGGGAGAAGTGGCTGAGTGTTGGAGATGCTGTTTGAGTGGCAGAAGTACTTAACAAAGCAATTGTAAGTGTTCCAAGTCAGCACAATAGTGTTAACCTCCCTTTGCGCTACTGTAAATAGGCACTCAAGGTGCAAGGCAGTGGGAACCTTCTCTTTATTTTTTTTGTTTCTGCTAACATGTATATTATGATGACACTCGAACTATTGCCTGTCTTTATTTTTCACAATTGTATTGTTGAATAATGAATCATTGTGCACAATAATATTGCCAGTATGCTGGAATGTGTTGTACTTACAATAGATCTTTATTTCTATATGTATCCATTGTGTGACCAGTGCCAATTACACCCGAAGAAATTATATTGTATCAAATGCTTATGGAATTGCTCTCTTTCACTGTAGGTCAAGGCTAGGCACACTGAGGGGATTGGCAGATAGATAACATGCATCCCCTGGCTTAAACCTCTGAGTCTAGAAGTGCTAACCCTAACAGAAAGAAGTGTGGCTGTCTAGGAGTAAGACTCACTGTGGTTGAGTCTGTAGTACTGGTGTCCAGGTTCACATGATGCAGCATGAAAGGAAGATGAAAGCGAAGGGCAGAGAAAAACACAATAGCAGGTTGATGGGTGCTCTTGTTCATAAGGCACCTGCTTTAAATGCTTGTTGTTCATGTTGGCCTGTCTGGCTTTTTTTGTTTGAGAAGCACTTTGGTTCAGGGAAGATCCACAAAGTCAGAAGGAAAGGAAAGTCTAAATCTGTAATGCAGCCCTCTTGTTACCTGCTGGGTGGCAGAAAAAGGAACAAATTTGTCCTTGCCCCATGTTTGAGTTATGGAATTGCTTACGAATGTACCTGCATGTCCTTGGAAGGATCAGACCAGGAAGGTGCTCGCAAGGACGGTTCCTGCACCAGGCTTCTGCCTGCTGGTAGAACTGGATGATGTCCCTTACAAAGGAGCACCAGGTAGGAGTTAGTGTCTGAAGTGGGAAGCTACTGCTGTTTCTGAGGTGCTTGTTTTAGCAGCCAGTAAGATTAATAGTAAATATTTTCAGCCTTGCAGATATTCTGTGGCTCCTGTGTTGCATAGGTGTCAGCCTGTGTTTTGAAGGATGCATTTGAGATGTGTGCTGGAGTAACAGTGTTTGAAAATGCAGCTGTTGAGAGATGAAGTGCTGTTCAGAGATTTATAAGCTGTTCATAGAATGCAGTCTGTATGAAGATGTAAGTGTTGCCCATCAGTGTAGTTGTCAGAAGTGTTGTGTGTCAAAGGTACTGGTGCCCGTGGATTGTCTTGGGCTTCTTGTAATGCCTTGTGCCATGACGAGCTGATGAAGAACTCTTGATCAGGATGTGTGTGAATGATGAATGACCAACTACAACACTTGACAGATGAGATGAAGATAGTTCTAAGCTTAAGCTGCAGCAAGTCTGAGCTGTGTAACCAGATAGTAACATCCACAGGAGCAGGAACTGTGTTTCTTGCTGTGTTGCTTTGCACAGTGCAATTCTGATTGAATTGCTGTCCTGGGCACCACCAGAACACAGGAAATAACTAATACTGGATTTAAAAACCAGGAACAGCCATGTGAGATTGTGGAGGCTGTGCAAACGTTAGTTTTCTGAAACTAATATAATCCAAACTGGGGATTAATCACATCCCTTAATACCCTGTTTGTCTGTAGTTGTTTAATAAGAAATCAAATTGAAATTAAATGATCAGATGATGTTCACAGTTGTGTTCTTTGGAACTACTTTTATGTCCTCATAAGCTGCTGGTTTGGCTTTTTAATTGAGGCTTTACCTTCTCTAGTGCATTATAATCCAAGAATCTCAAAGGACTGACAATAAATGGAGAGGATGCTGTATTGGTATATCTAGACTCACATTTCAAAGCCCTCTACAAACAGCTTTGCAAGCCTTCCAGCTTCCCTGGAGGGGGGGAAGGTAACTGGTGGTAGAAGCATTTGGTCTGTGTTCTGTTTGGAACACGAGACAGTACTATGGGCTTGGTTCTGTTCTTGACTGCTGATGATTTTTTTTTTGCAACTTAGTGAAGACTAAAGTCACGCGTGAAAAAGCTTTGACTCAGTCTTTCAGAAGTACAGGTTACCAGTGGATGAAGAAAGTGCAAAACTGCTTTACTTCTGCAGTACAAAGAGTAGCTTCTTCATCAGGCTCAATAAACCAAGGGCAAAATTAATTTTATAGTCCAGGAGTCCTAGTTGCCTGTTACTGACAGATGTTCTTGGGTTTCTCTGTGTCTGTATTTTCTGTGTATCTTTCTGTTCTGAAGTTAAGTTCTTGCTGGGTTGAGAGCAGGGCTTGTAGAAATGCGTTTGTAGCATCACATAAAGGATTGCAGTAAGCCTTCTTGTCCAGCCGTGTTAAGGTGTTTAGAACATGAGCAAAAAGTGTTGCTGTTGGGTCTCTCTGAAGATCTGCATTAATGCAGGTGTATTGTTGCATGACATCGAGATTGCCTTAATATGTTTCTGATGTGTTTGAATGTTGCTCTACAGTAACTGCTAGATTGTTTTCCATCCCTCAAATATTTTTTTACTATTGTGTTGCTAATGCAGCTTTCAGCCCAAATCTGTACTTTAGTGCAGCTCTGCATACTAAAATAGAAATGAGACTGGAAGGGATGATGGGATTGGGTTTCCCCTGAGGCAGTTAGTCAAGAACATATGTAAGCAGTTCAGAAGTGACCAATGCAAAATAGAACAATAAATGTCTTTTTAGGTCACTTCCCTGCCTGAAATTTTTCAGACTGAGACCCATCAGGATTTGCATCCTTGGTTTTTTTTTGTTGTCTTGGTTTAGAAGAGGAGACCTATCACTGGTCAGACCAAGAGTTTACCTAGCTCAATATCCTCTCTCTGACAGTAGTTAATAAAGCTAGTGTGAAATACATATAAATAAGTCTTCCAGTAACTGACAGTTTGGGGAATGTAGCTGATCGGAGCCTAGTTCTCCAGCTCTGATAAAATGCTTGGAGTTGCAGTGCTAAAACTGATTAACCCGACATTTTGATAGGGAATTTTGAGTCAATAGTTAAGCAAAGAATGTACAAGCAAAATAAGTGCTTATATTCCTTGAATACAGCTTCTCTGTCTCAGTTGCCACTTTGCTGTGTTTTCGGAATGAAGCCCAGGCTGAAGAAGAGGCACATTTGATTTCCTATGCTTTCGAGCAGGAATATCACAGTGTTGTCATGCTGCTTCTGCATGTTACAAACAAAGCAACAAAAAAAGTAATTTTCAGTTCTTGAGATACAAAGTGAAGAAAGAAAACGGGGTTGGTGCCCTCAACTTAATTGAGTAACATTTCAGGCCCAGTCTTGTGTAGCGATGTATGTCATGAGGCTGCTTTTGATGCCACCCTAGAGGCTGCCTCGTCTGACAAGCGGAATCCCTGCTGCCCTCGTTCCACCGCTCACAGCCTTATGTTATCTCTGAAGACTTATTCTGTGTTTGTTTCCTCCTCCAGCCTTGCTACTGTCCATCTCCTGTGCCAGAACTGAATAAGCCCGTTCATCTGACCCTGCCCAAATCATCTGGCATGTGGTTGTTCTTACCTCATGTATAATTTTCCTGATTCTGACTTAATTTTGTGACTTTGTGCTGCTCTTTCTGGAGCAATAGGTGTGTGTAGATCTTTCCCCTGTCTCCCAGGTGGGCTCAAACTGTGCTGGGCATGTTGTCGATGCCACACACGGTCTGTTGTTTTAGTTTATTTATAGAAGCAATTTATGCCCAGTGCAAGAGGGCAGGCAAGACTCCTGTACACTACCTTCTCCTTGGCGCCCAGCCAGCTTGCTGCAAATTTACTAATCTGTGCTTTTTAGTGTCTGTGATTTGAAAGGCTGAGCTGGAGCAGGAGGAGGGAGGAGTTAGTCCAGGAGACTGTAGAGAGAAAGGAAGTGAAGAATAGGAAATAATGTTAATACAATGGGGTGATACTGCATCAGCTGTGGGGTTTTTATAAAGCTTTTTGGCTGTAACTCTTGATGCAGTCAAGCGTAGAGAAAACAAGTTGACCTGCATGTACCTCCCAAGGGTTTGTGGATGAGAACACATTCATTTTCTGATATTAGAGCTCAGATTGCACATACGTTCACTCAGAAGTAAAGCAGCACCAAGAGTGTTGATTTAGGTGACTACATTTGGCTGATGGATTTGTAGTCTTGTCTTCTATGAGGTCTTAGTTTTTTTCCTTGGAACAGCCCAAGCGGGACTTCAGTGAACACAGTAAATTGGATCACTTTTTATAATGCTGGAACCCAGATACCACGTAGGTTTCCCATTTACCTTAGAAATCAGAATTTTGGCCAAAGCAGAAAGCTTCAGGAAAACATGTAGTGTAACATGAGCTGAGTCTTAATTCCTAGAGAGCTCATGCTTGTAAATGGAAGTGGTGCTTTTCCTACAGTAAAGCAGGATTTGATCCTGCAGGTTGGAGATCCATAACTAGAGTATTGTCTCAGTAATAGGGTACCTTTCTCTCAGGTACAGTAAGTTCAAAAGAAGCTGGTGTGTCTCGGATGGATTTGTTATGCTAAAAACTGATGCTAGGGTAGGATACTCACATATTGACCACAGACATCGATAGGAATGGAGCTGAGACAGCAGAAAGCTGCTAGAATGATGCAATGCCTCAAAGATTCCAGGGTTAATCCCAATGGAATGGAAAAACTAGAGCTGTATTACTTGAAAAACAAGTGAAAGACAAACCCCAGTTAACTCTCTACTTTTTAAAAGTCTCAAATAACAACAATGGGTTATGGTCTTATTTTAACTGGTAGAGTTGTACCAGAGGTCCTGTTACTCCAGACCTAGTAATTTACAGCTGTTGTTATTTGAGGTGTTAGAGATTGTAGGATTACTCCTTGCCCTACCTTGAAACTACTCTGCAGTTTTTGATATTATCAAGTTATTCTGACAGCCTCCCAGATGGATAATTACTTTTATAGCTGAGGAAAGCGAAATACAGAAGAATTTGCATAGGATTACCCAGGAAATCAGGGGCCAAACCAGGAGCTGAAACAAAACTGCTCAAGTCCTTGTCTGATGTGTTAAAACAAAAGCTCATTCCTCTTCACTTTGTCAGCATTAAGATCAGGCAGGACTAAGAGCAAGATGCTCAAAATGGAGAGCTGTGGATTTCTCATTTGCCAGAGTGGTTAGTCACTACTGAATTAGCAAAATTATTCATTGCCACAGCTGTCAAGGGAGGGAGGATTGTGTGCCAGAATGCCAGCACTGTAGGTAAGGCTTCTTTTAACAAAGAAACTATTCATGCTCTAGGAACCATGTTTTGAAGTGATGCTTCTGCTAGGCAAGGAAGCAAATGATAATATTTTCGGAAATGCTCAGTGGCTCTTGAAGAGCCACGTGGACAGCTGAGTACTTGAAAACCAGGCCACAAACTAGCAAGGTCATCGGCAGATGCAGCTTAGCTCAAAGCACTTGGATTTGGAAAAAGAAAAAGCAAAGGAGAACTTGTGGGCTGTGGCTGCCAAGTCAGCATTTGGAGAAGGATAGTGAAAGGCTTCCTTCCTTTGAAATGATGTGAAGTACACAAAAATCCAGGATTCTTGTGAATATAGAAAGAAGCTGCTGCTTTTGCCTTGGCAATATTTATGTCTGGAGTAGTTAGCCAGGAGAAACCGTGGGTGGAGGCAAGCCTCTGGCTGCTGTTGGCTCTTCCAGATGCATCATAGCGTTTACATGCTGGAACAACGGGGTGTCTTCTCAAGCCCCAAAGTGCAAGGTGTGAATGATTTTGTCATAGTTCAGGTAATTGTATTTTGTCAAAAGGAGGCATGCTAGCTTTCAGGCTCTGCTTCAACTTCCTTGTTCTTTCTGGATATTTTTTCAAAGAACAGCTGTATTAAATGAGCTTGTTAGCTTGGAACTTCAGCTGAAGGAGCTATAGCTGTCACAGACAGGATTAGAGATGTCCTGTGAGTACAGGCTTCTTCAGAACAACAAGCTCTTATCCTCCTTGAGGAGGAGCACTTGGTTTTCAGTGCCTAAAACTTTTTTGTGCCTGTGCCTGAGACTCCCTGTTAGAATCCGTGTATGCTTACAGAAGCAGAAAAGCTGTGAAAAGGGAAGGAAACAATCATTCACTCATTTGAAACTTCCTGTTTCATTTCAGGGACTTTCTGCCCCGTGGATCTGGCATCGTAACCAGGCGCCCGCTGGTCCTGCAGCTGGTAAATGCCAGCACAGGTATGTGAGCTACCTTCCCTGTGTGTCCAGCTGGATTGCTGTCTTGGTCAATAAAGGTCTTATTTGATCAGTGGCACTGCTCAGTGTGGAGCAAATAAATAAGAATTATCCCCAGTAAAAATGACCTGCAGCTGACTTTCAGTTCTACCTGTTTAACATCTGATGCATTAAGTGTTCAGAAGCAAGCTGCTGCTTGTTTTTTTTTTTTTCATTTTAATTTATTAGGCAAGGCTCCATGCATACACTTATCACAATTTTCCTTTGTCTGTGCAGTTGTGACTCTTATGAGTGGGTATGACCTAAAAGCCAAGTGACCCTGCTGATAACCTACTGAAATAAGGGGGTGAGATGATTTAATGTGCTGGAAACCCAGTGTGAGAACACTGGGGTCTGGGGAAGAAAGGCTACAGAGTTCTGTGGCTGGTCTTTTGGGCAGGTCACTGTTTTTGCTCCTTAGCGGCAGGATATTTTCGTTGCCATTCCCCTTAACGTAAGATCTCATCCGGGGTTTGGCAAGTGACTGTTTCAAGGTACTCTTCCTCTCCTGTCAGGTGAACTTGATCCATCCATGGCAGCCCTCTTGTCTACAGCAAGGAGACAATCTGACTTTTAGGAGGCTTTTAAAATTGAAACAGAGGGTTCTTGGATTGGTTAGCCCATTCAAGGACTGACACACAAAAAACCCAACCACCAGCCAATTAAAAATATTTTTTGTCAAAGTTTTTTCTTTTTTGCTCTCGAGACTTTGAGTCTGTTCTCATTATGTAATGAGGCTGTTACTTACCCCCAGCACTTTAATACAGAGCTAGCCCAAGCTCTCCTGAGCGCAACTGTTTTTGTTTTGCTTCAGGACATGATATTTTCGTTACATTTTGAGTATTTTTCTGATTTCAGTGACTATTTCTCACTCTCTGCTTCTGCTTAAATAGAATATGGTGAGTTTCTACACTGCAAAGGAAAGAAGTTCACTGATTTTGAGGAGATCCGTTTGGAGATTGAGGCTGAAACAGATCGTGTTACTGGCTCCAACAAAGGGATTTCCCCGGTGCCCATCAATCTTCGAGTCTACTCTCCCCATGGTGAGTCCTAATGCAGCATCTGAGTCAGGATCATAGATGAGAGAGGTTGCTGCTTTGTCATGAAATAGACAGAAAGAAGAGAGATGAAATGGGGAGCGTGCTTGGTTTTGACTTTAGTCTCCATATGCCTGGGCAATGCTCTATCAAACTGCCAGCTTAGTCACACTGCTAAAATGGGTTTGCCTGCCAGCTGAAGTATCTGACTGCTAGCAGAACTTCTTGAAACAACTGATGTCTGTGCAGAAACTTGTTCCTGAGGCTGTTCTTTTCCATCAGTATGGGCATTAAAGAGCTGCTGTATCTCCCTGCTTTCTGATACTGCTTTACTAGTCAAATAAATTGAATGAAAAAACAATTGCTGGGGAGAATGGCTTTCCTGAAGAGCACTTGCCTTCTGTTTGCATGTACATATGTACTTTTTATAATTTTCTCTGGGTAGTGCCTATGTCATGTGCTGTTCATCTTAGTGGAAGAATTCTGCTTCAACATAGTCCCAAATTTGCTAGCTCTTTAAATGCGAACAGCTGTATGGGCATTTTTTGGAAAGCAGCAGCTCAGTGTTACAGCAAGACAGTTACAGGGCTGCATATTGTAGTCCTTTAGAAGGCCCAGCTGACTTTGACAGGAGCCCCCTTTGAAGAAGAGTGGCAGGACTGAGCCCTTCAGTAACAGGGACAATGCTTAATGAGTGGAACCAGCTCTTCTGAATCTCCAGTCTTTGTTATGAAGTGGAAAAAATGTACTGTCATCTCTTCCCTTTCAGTGTAGTGTATGTAGAAGGACTTTGAGGGCACAGTTTCACTGATCGGTGCTATCTCCTATTTCCTATGTCTAGTCCTGAACCTGACCTTGGTGGATCTACCGGGTATGACAAAAGTCCCAGTAGGGGACCAGCCCCCTGACATCGAGTTTCAGATCAGAGATATGCTCATGCAGTTCGTCACCAAAGAGAATTGCCTCATCCTGGCAGTATCCCCAGCCAACTCTGATTTGGCCAATTCGGATGCCCTGAAGGTTGCGAAGGAGGTGGATCCTCAAGGTAAATATCTCTTAACTTAGCATGACATTACGAGACAGTGGCCTGATTTTTCCTTTGACCTTTTGGTTGTGATTAGCCCAGTAGCTGTGGGCTCTTCTCTGTCTTGGGTTGTCCCTCCACCAGCACACATTCTTCTGAGAAGTGTTAGTGAGTGTTCGCTGTTACTGTAATAGAATTTTTGTTATCCCCCTTTCCTCCTTTGTCCAAGCCCCATTTCTGAAGAGGTGAAGGATTCCCCTTCCTTTAGTTATGTCCATTCTGCCTGGAGGAAAGCAGGAAAATCTGCATTAGAATCCCTCTCTGCTGTGGCATAGCAGGATGTAACTGGGAAGTGAGCTAGATCATTGTCTGTTTTTTCTCTTGTGGCCTCTTGGACATGATGGGAACTTTAATGTTTGAGTTCAGGAGCCCTTGAGTAGCCAAGGTGGGCAATCTGTAAGCTCTGCGAACAGAGGAAAACATTATGTGAGTTGTTTGCTTGATCAAGTATGTTTGTGTTTTTTCCATAGGGCAACGCACTATTGGAGTCATCACTAAGCTGGATCTTATGGATGAAGGAACTGATGCACGAGATGTATTAGAAAATAAATTACTTCCTCTTCGTAGAGGTATGTTTCATCATGATTTGTCCATGATTTCCTTCCTCTATTTTCCCTGTGTGAAGTGTCCCGGTTTCATCTCCTTCCTCCAGTGCATCCCCTTCCTGCAACATCTGTTACACCTTGTGGTTAACCCACCTTTGTTCCTCTCTGGAACTGAGAAGAGCTGGGGAACAGGGATGAGTTGTGCTGTTAACAGGAGCTTTTTAGGTATTTGTATCTTAATAAGTAGTCCTAGCAGAAGCGTAGCCTTATGCTCTTATCTTTACTTCCTCTTTCCTTACTACTTTTAATAAGGCAAGATGCAAAAATGGAACTCCTGTCTAGAAGACTCCCCTTGTCTTTTATTTAGATGAGATTGCCATAGCATGTCAGATGAAATAATTTTGGGCTGTGATAGGTGCTG
The DNA here is from genome assembly GCF_000699245.1 of Pterocles gutturalis. NCBI lineage: Eukaryota > Metazoa > Chordata > Aves > Pterocliformes > Pteroclidae > Pterocles > Pterocles gutturalis. Next base: position 10,645 of record NW_010118579.1, read on the forward strand.
TGTATAGCACAGCCATAGCAAAGTACCTGTCCTAAGGACTTGACCAGAAGAGTGTCAAACAAATGAGATTAGGGTATGCTTGTGACTGGGGGAACACTCCTAAATAAGATAATTCTCTGTTGCATAGTTACTTTTGTCCTGCATACCAAAATATCAGAACCTGGATAATGCAGAGGAAGTTCTAGTTTTAAACTCTCTAATTGGTTCCTAATAATGTGTTGCCACTAGAATTCCCCTTTTGCGATGCTGCCAGCTGGCTAACTTCCTTCTCAGTTGGAATTCTGTTTGTTCTCATTCTTGCAACCATCTGATCTCTAACTCACTCTTACAGGTTACATTGGTGTAGTCAACAGAAGTCAGAAGGACATTGATGGCAAGAAGGACATTCAGGCAGCTCTGGCTGCAGAGAGAAAATTCTTTCTCTCCCACCCAGCCTACAGACACATGGCTGATCGCATGGGAACCCCCTACCTGCAGAAAGTATTGAACCAGGTACTGTCAGCAGTTAGGATCTGCTGCCCACTATGTCACAAGAATGGCTAGGTTGGCCATCAGGGCTCTTCTGAGATGGAAGAATACAGGAAAAGCAAAAAATTGTGGTCAGCAAACTGATAAATGGGCTAAACTGTTTTGCTGCAGTGAGACTTGTGAAGATTGGTTAACTCTTCCTCCTCTGCATCATGGAACACATTTTGGTGCCAAGTCCTGTGAAGTGTCTCTGACTTGTGAAACACATTAAGGCCAATAACAGAGCTTACACAAGGCAGAGCACTGCTTTATCCTCTAAGTGACACTGATGCAAAATCAATAGTTGGTTCATGGCATTTACACTATCAGAATGCAAAGTCTTTCTGGTTAAGCTAAAAGATACTTTCTGAATTTCTAGTGGTCTCTGTACCTAACAGAAAGCTGCAAAGATTTATTTAAATGTGATACTGGTAGTCATTTTCCCGTTTATTAAGGCTTTCTTGTCTCCTGTCTCATACAGTAGCAACTTATTTTTGCTTCCCTCTCTGCTCCCTTGAAATACTCCCTTAAGTGAAGAATTGCTTTGTGCTTTTTCCTCTTTATTTAAATATTAATCTTTAAACTGGAGGTTTCTACATCTGTGCTCTGTGGAAACCCTCTTACTAGAGCCTTATCAGAGGTTTTGGCTCCTTCCACCTTGCCTTGTCACCCTTAGTGTTGAAAAAGGTCTTCACCACCACCTTAGGTGTCAGTGGTGTGCTAATCTGAAGACAGAATAACCTTTACCATGGTGTAAATAGCAAATGCTAATACTGGTATGTGAAGCTTAATCTTGGGTTGGAGATAGCAGGCTTGTATGAAAGGGGGTTTAGTACCAGACTAGAAGGTAAAATGAAGGTCAAAAATAGATGGGCGCAATAGATAGGAGCTGGGAAGGCAGGATACACCTGGATCATAACTGGTATCTATCCTGGGATAGACTTTTTATTTGAACCACTCAGAAGAGAGGAGCATTCCTCTTTATTTTGTGGTGTGGAGGTAGCAAACTCTACCTGTAATCACCTAGGGGTTTATTATCATCTTAAACCTTCTTCTTGTGCAGCAATTGACCAACCACATCCGTGACACCCTGCCAGGGCTGCGGAACAAGCTCCAAAGCCAGCTTCTCTCCATTGAGAAGGAGGTGGAAGAGTACAAAAACTTTCGCCCTGATGACCCTGCTCGCAAGACCAAAGCACTGCTTCAGTAAGTGGCCTCAGCTGCGTGTCCCTCCCTGGAGATGACTGCTCAACCATGACTTCTGCTTCATGCTTTTTGTTTTCTTTCAGGATGGTCCAGCAATTTGCTGTGGACTTTGAGAAACGCATTGAAGGCTCTGGAGACCAAATTGATACCTATGAGCTGTCAGGAGGAGCTAGGATTAACCGCATCTTCCACGAGCGTTTTCCCTTTGAACTGGTGAAGGTACTGCTTTCCTGTGCTGCTTAGATCCATTTTGTCTTCTTGCCTGTTGTCTGTTACCTCTTCTGTCTGTCTCCTTAATCTGCTGGGTATCTTTCATCTCTTTCATTGTTTTTCCTCTTATCACTTTTTAAATTTTATCTCCTTTTTTGGAGCCTTCCCATAGTACTGACCTTTCTCTCAATCCCTCCCCTTGTGACAGAACTCTAACTGTTAGTTAAATGACAATATTTCTTTGGCTTAATTCCTAAATGCTAAATTAAGTGTGCAAAACAGCTTCCTTTAACACAAACAATAGTAAATCAATGACAATGTTCTTGCAGATATGTGAAATTCAAAGTAGCTTTGACATAACATAGTACAAATGGTGCTGAAACTTGTACTTCCTTGATCCTGAGCACCAGACTAGACCTAAAGTTGCCCTAATAGCTATGCAAGAAGCAGGAAAGAGGATGTAGGTATACCTGGGATTACTTCTGTCTGTCCCCTATCAAGGGCCTAGAGGTGGGAACAGTGTAGAAACTGTTTCACTCTCCTAACAGTTGAAGAGGACTTTTATTGAATTATAGTTTTCTTGGATAGCAAAGTTTGCTAACCTGATCAGAAGTGGTACAGGAAACCTTATTTTAATGTCAGTTGGAACAGACTTGAGAACCAAATCATTCCGTTCCTGGATTTTTTGCATTTTGCTTCCTTTCTTTGCATTTGAATAAGATGAGGTCTTTTTAGTGAAATACAAGAGCCTGCCTTGTATTGGATAATACATTTTTGTATGTGAGTTGTGAATCTGTTTGTGGTGTTCACTGAAAAAACAGCTGCCAAGAGGTCATGCTAAATCTGGGGAGACAAACCAGTTGGTTTTAGAAAGCAGTCTAGCACTTCAGTCCTATTGCTTTCTCAAAGAAGCTCCTTGGGAGCTGCTGGGGCTTGGCATCTGTAAATGTAGGCCCTTAGCTATTCATATTTGTCCAGGGTGTCTGCACTGGCAATAGAAGCTTTACAGCTGGACTCATTAGCCCAAGTGTTGGATACAATTTCATCTGTCACATGGTAGTGCTGGCATGGGACCTCTTCTCTGTAAAGCATGCTGTTGTGTATCCTGGGGTTGCGCAAGTGCCAAACAGTTATTGATAAAATTTTCTCTTGGTGCAGATGGAGTTTGATGAGAAGGAGCTGCGGCGGGAGATTAGCTACGCCATCAAGAACATCCATGGTATCAGGCACGTATCACGCACTAGGCAGACCATTGGCTGCATAGCCTTGTAAATACCTCTAGACCTTCCGAATGGAGTTGAAGACTTCAGAGGTACGGTAGGTCAGACAGAGGGGAGGAATAACCTCCTTGGACCACCCCAGTGAATTGAGTAGGGACAATCATCCAAGTCAGTTTGCTTTCTCTTCCCATGTGAGAGTCGCAGAAGCTTAAAAGGTAAAACTGCCTTGGTGACCAGACATTTTTTTTCCCCTCTTTATTGTGTCTTGACATAAGAAAGGATAGGAAGAGGGATGCAAGCCCATACTACTCCTTCATTTAGTTAAAACTAAGACGTAGGTTTTCACTTCCTGCCTCCATGCTCACCAGCAGTTAGTTGTTCAAACCAGTTGTTGGTACTGAGCACCTCTTCCCCTAGAGGTCTGAGGGAGCAATGGAGTGCCCATCACCAGGATCCCAAGGGCCCCAGGGCGTAGTTAGCAAACACACTTGTGTTTCATTCAGAAAGCACAGCCCTGAGACCCAGAGTGGTGCTGCTCCTGGGAGGGTGAGCAGGGCCTGGTGCCTGCCTGAGCCCTTCCTGCACACTGGGATGTGGACAAATACTGACCCAGATTCACTTTTATTCCTTTCTTTTGCTCAGTCACTAGCTGAGGTTCAGAAACGTTATCAAATGTGTTAATGTCCTAATCATTAAGAAAATCTTTCAGAAAGGCCTCGCACCTGCTGCACAACTGAGACAGAATGTGCTGCAGAGGGGTCAGTGCCTGGCAGCTGAGGTGGAGCCGTGGCCTGGCCGTGGCTGTCCAGCTGGGATCCGTTTTTGCCCTCAGCACCTCTGTCCTGGGAGGTGCCCAGCAGCCCCCATTTTCCATGGACTCCAGTCAGGGCTTGTCTGGGGACGTGACACTCCCCAGCCCCACATGTTGTGTTTCAGTGATGGTGCTTGCTCCAAGATGTGTGTGTAACGCTGTGACATTCTCCTTGCCCCTTCTCCCCCTCCTGCCTTGTCTTGTCCCCACCCTGGGTGTTTAGAACCGGTCTCTTCACACCCGACATGGCCTTTGAGACCATTGTGAAAAAGCAGGTGAAGAAGATTAAAGAACCTTGCCTGAAATGCGTGGACATGGTCATTTCGGAGTTAATCAATACCGTTAGACAGTGCACCAAGAAGGTAACCAGAGGCAGCATGGAGCTGGCACTTCCCTCTGCTCGCTGGCTGTGGCGCAGCACTGTGACCTGGGCAGGGACTTGCCTGCAGCCACAATTGGTGTTTCTAACCACCTCCTCCTCAGCATGACTAGACCTGAGCCGTACCAGCCTGGGGCGATCCAGCCAACAAGCCAAACAGGAGGGGAAGTACTGCAGGACATGGGCCGTGGCCCTGGTCCTGAAATGGTTTAGAGCTGAGGGGTGCTGGCGATGTCCCTGCCACCCCTCTGTCTGTAGCATGACTCCTGATTTCTTCCAAAACCAGTGGGATTTCTTATATGGTCACATTTGACTTTAAATTTAGTATCTGGGTTTATTTTCCAAGCCAGAAATGGGGATTTAAATTTTGTCCCTTCTGTTCTTGTAGAAGTGAGAGGGTTAATCCCAAACTAGCCTCTGGGTGCTGCTGAGGGGATGTATGGGGCTGAATTTCAGAGGCTGCAACAGTTATAGCTGTGGGTTGTATTGCAGGGAAACGTTCCTGTGGTGTTTGGCTTGGTTTCTGGTTGGCTTGGTCCATATTCTGTTCTGGAAGAGCAGCACATGGCTGAGAAGAATTGAGTTAGAAATGTCCATCAACCTCTGAGGTCCTCCTGCTCTCTCAGAGCGAGGGCTTTGGGTTTTACCCCTTGGGATCCGTACTGGTCTTAGGACTGAGGGAGGGAATCTGCCTTGGTTCTGCCCTTTGGACATTGCACCTTTTGATTCTGAGGTTGGGGTTGAAAGGAGCAAGATAAGACAACTTGTGCTGTTCCTCTCAGCCGTGGCTTGCTGCTCGACGCAGGGCTAGGTGCTGGTGAAAAGGCACCTCAGTTAGGATGGTGGTACGAGCGCTGGAGACTGGAATAGCTACGGGCTGTTCAGGTGCAGGTAAATGGGCATTGCAGGAGGTGTCTGGAGAGTCTGACACCGTGTGTCTGCAAGGGTGGGGAAAGGTGGTGATACTAGCCATCGCTTGCAGAAATGCCTTGTCCTTAGGGCCAAGAGCCTCTACGGAAGGGCTTGGGTGTGCAGACACATGCTTTGCCCCCCAGGACAGCCTGGGAAAGCAAAGTGGATGCAGTGAGATATTGCTCAGGTTTCTAGAGTGCTGGAGGAGCTTCCTTTTTCTGTCCTGCTGTTCTCTCTTGGAGTGTGTGACTGTGGGGAGCACCCAGAAAATTGCCATTAGAGCCTGGTGACAGGTAAGCACAGGCCCTCGGGCTGCCAAGTATCCAGAGTTGCCTCCTAACTGGATCAGAAGGGCCCTCCTTTTTCATGCCCTCTGAAGCTTGTCTTGATTTGGTCTTCATCCATCAGTTGCTATTCAGAATTTCCCATTCATTCTCTTTGCATCCTTTCCTCCATTTCCCACCTCTTTTTTTCACTGTTTCTTTTTGTTCCCTCTTTTACTGACAATTTCAGAATAGACCATCTGTTCTGACAGTGGCAAGTTCTTCCAGTGATCAGGTGGTGGGTACAGCGAGGTGGGAAATAAGAGACCCCAGGGATGTGGGGAAATGTCGGATTCAGGATTAAAGCATTCCATTTTAGCTTGGATCCTGCTGCTAAGAATTTGATGGTTGACTTCCGTGCTAGTTCCTCTGTGTGTGCTCTAGTAGCCATGGTTACAATTTTGGATCTGAAGAAACAAAATATTGTCATGCTCAGGTACTGGAAGGGACTGATGTTTTTGAATTTTTTTTTGTGCAGGGCCCCCAAGTCTGGTGGGGGAAACTGTATATCAAGCTTATCAGGGCAACTGATTTAGTAGGAAACTGCTGCTGAGTCAGAGGATGTGAACTTAACTCTGGAAATGCCCTTGCTTTGCTCAAAAGGGGCTGCTTTGGCACTTTGAGAGACCCTTGAGTGAAGCTGAATCCTGTAACATATTCCAGCTCTTGGCTGCTTAAAATGCAGACTAGTTGTAGTCCCATCATATGTGTTGAGGAGTGTTTTAATACTGGTGTTGCTTGGGATCTTGCAGATGTTATCCACAGAGATGTGAAGGAGGAAATACAATTTAAATGAGGTGGCGGTTATTTATAGCTAGCCCTGGGTTGGGTGTTAGCTGTAGGCACCCCAGGTTTGACTGTTAACTGTACCTTCAGAAAGGCAGTATCCCCTTCCCATGTCAAGCGGACGCTGTCCCCTGGAAAGCACTTGCAAAGCAGTAATGCCCCATGCTGAAACCAGTAACTCGGATTGTGTAACACTTTAGAGCTCCTACCAGCATGCTCTCTGTTAAAGATGTGCTGAAAAACTTCTTTGGCTGCAGTAGTCTTGAACTGGATTGATCTTGGCCATATTTTAGTAACTTTAGTTTCTGTGGACTTCCTGCTCTTTCATAGCGAGGCCACTGAGAATACAGTCTACTCAGTGTTGGTGGAAATTAATACTTCCCTATAAACCCCAGCAGGCGCATATTGAGTCTGAAGCTACAGGTTAGCTGGGGTGGAACAGATGCTTTGTATAGCTATGGATGCCCTGTAGCGTGTTTGTTTTTTTCCTAAATAATGTGTACATCTGTTCTTACTGAGGAAGTTAATGTTGCAGAGAAGGTGAGGGAGATAAAATATGCTCACTAAGTGGGGCAGTTTGTCTGAATCCCTGAAACTGAGAGACTTCAGTTCAGATCTGCCAAAACAAGATGCAAGTGACAGACCTTCACAAGTCTTAGCTTGGCTCCTGTTCGGGTTTCCTGCAGCTGGAATAAGGAAAACACAAAGGGGAGATAACTGGTGGGAAGGAAAGGGGGAATGCCTGAGACAAAGGGAAATGAGACGTGGTGACCCTCCAGGAAGAGAGGCAGTGGCTCACTGTGGCAAGCAGCTTTGCCTTAAAATCCAAAGAAGCTTTCCTTCAGGAAGAGATCACTTGATCCCTGGGGCGTTCCATCCGTTCATCTTGTTCTTGCCAGCTCACCATTTCACTGGCCCAGCTGCTCCTACCTCATTCCCCTTTGCCACTTCCATTTGCCTGTAGACTCTCCTGATACTTGGCAGTGCACAGGCCCCATAGCAATGCTCACCTGGTTCAATAAACTAATGGAATGAACCAAGATCTCACTTCTCATTTTGCCTTGTGTTTTCTCTCTTTTTCCCTTTTCCTTCCTTCTCTTTCCTCCTCCTTCCTGCTCTTTCTCTGCTTTGCTTTCTTCTTCCTCGTTGCTTCCTCCCACCCTGCCCCTGCCATGCAGAACGGGTCTCTTCACGCCTGACCTCGCTTTTGAAGCCATAGTGAAAAAGCAGGTGCAGAAGTTGAAGGAGCCGAGTCTGAAGTGTGTGGATATGGTAGTGAGTGAGCTCACATCCACCATCAGAAAGTGTAGCGAAAAGGTAAAGAAAACAAAAAATGCAAAGAAAGGTCAACGCCCACCCCCTTCCCACACACTTCCATGCTTTCTACACACACCTGCCAGGAACTCAGCAAAACTAGGGAGAGAAAATGGATATAAATATGCATCTGAACGAGAGCAGCAACCTGCAGTTTAAAAGCTGGCTAAGAAGTGGGCATCAGCTGATGGGCTCTTTAGCTGAGAAGTGAGCTGGGATCCAGTGGATTGCTCTGGAATACCCTTGTTCTCTGGCTCAGTGGCATCCACCTCAGTGTGGAACAAACTCTTTGCAAGCCCTGTTTGCCATGCCACTGGAACTTACGTGTTTTTGCTGGGATCCCCTTAAAAAAATCCAGATACTCTAGAAAAAGATAAAAAGCCAGAAAGAGACCTTGCACCCCCACAGCATGAGTTGTCTGCAGGTTTCATCTGCAGAGCTGTGTTGAGCGTTAGCATATACAAAACAACAATTGATTAAAAGTTTGGGGTGCAGGGTGTTCTGCAAGAGATACTCAGGGTCAACAGAAGATTACTGTCCCGAAAGGTTGGGTGGGGAAAAACTTTTCCAGGCATTACACCCTCTGCATCATTCTTCTGCTGATCCTCTCGCTCCATGGACCATGTGCAGTGGGAGGTAGTGGGGATGCTTTCCGTGCGTGCTGTGAAGCCTCAGGCTGGCACAGGGCAGCAGCAGGTGGAGAGGGAAACTGCCCAGAGTGACACCGAGTGTCAGATGCTGCTCGGTGCCTGGGGCAGGAGCGGGTTGGTGTCCCAGGCTGGTTTCTCCAGGAGGGGGCACCCACATGCCTCCTGAAAAAAAAAGGCATCTGTGGCAATTGGTGTTAAACTTGCCAGTGAGGGGCCAGAAACATGTCTGTGGCAGAACAGAAGCGTGTTCTGGGAACTGAGTTGGAAAGGGCTGTTCCATGAGTTATTTTAGGATTGAAAATTACAATTCCCTTCTTCCAGGGTTACAGCCAGACTCGCCAACACATACCCCTGAATTGGGAAGGAAGGGAAGATAAGAACTGGTGCGAGTTCAGAGTGAAGGCAAGGGCTGAGCTAATGAGGTCTAGTATGTAGGAATGCAGAGCTCACCTCTGCCAAGGAGATATTTCTGGTATGCCCTGAGCTCTGCCCAGGCTATTTCTTGCAGAGTCCTGCTGTTGCCAGATTGTGGGGACTGATGTGGCAATGCAGAGTAACTCCTTTCCAGCCTGTTTGTTATGTGGATTTTTTTATTTTGATGGGTTTGATTGCTTCTACTGGTTTCTGTATCTGGCTGGAGATGTCCCTTCTGGGTGGGGATGGAGAAGGATGATGAAAACCTCAAGGGTGCTGAATTCCAGTTTCTGTTGGATCACACTGTTAGAGTAGCAGGGTACCCACTTGCTCGGTGGATTTTAATCCATGACATAGTGGAGGACCCCATGAGGATGTTTCAAGGTGATGCAACCAAGATATATCCTGTAAGGGAAATGATAGTAGCAGTGACATTGTAGGAGACTAATGTCTAATAAAAGCTGGAAAGACCAGGGAGGCAGGTGTTAGAGATGAGAAATAACTGCTTGAATGAAGATATCTAGCAATTGTACTGGAAAATAAAAGGAAAGTTTTAGTAATGCTTGAAGTCAAATGCCTACAGGTAGTGAGAACCTTAGTCTTGCCTGTATCTCCCTCTGAAAGACAATAGGTCACTTTAAGATAGCAGCCAGCCTGAGATGGGTTCTGATGGCATAAGGCAGTAACAGCACCGGGGTATTAGTTAATTTGCAATCTTTATCTTGCATGTTATAGCCCTGACTGCTTGATGTGGACCAGAGCATGTGCTATTAGGGGAGGCATCTGGAAAAGGCTACTTTAGGACTGATGCTAATTGTAAGGTCATACCCAGCCCACTGTGTTGCAGACTGCTGCCTTTCAGATGACAAAAAACCTTTAAACTATAAGGTTAGTTTACACTAAACACTAAAAGTTCTGTAAGGCTTCTTGAAAGGAAGGCTGCTTGGGCTAACACCTCTTGAATTAGCTTAACAGTCCTGTAGCCTTGGTTTGTTGCTGTCCTGAGTATTGTGTTATTGTCTGTGTGCTGTCACAACTATTTCATTTCACTCTGAATGGTGAAGAAATCTTTGTGCAGTTGATAAAGTTGCATAGATGGAATAATATGAGACTATTAATAAAGAACACAGGAGGAAGCAAACCCATTTCTTTGTGTGCTATAGAAGTAGAGCTTTCCTGTATAGAGATTTGCAGTTGACTGTCTCTTGACTATTAGAGTGGGGGGCTGAAGAGAAGGTGGCTGTTAAGAGCTGTTCTGACTGGCCTGATTCTGAGCTTTTTCCAGTTGGTTTAAATGGAGAGTAACTCCAAAATCAATAGAAAGCTGGTATAAGCATGCAAGCCCTTACATCTAGGAGGACAGTGTTCCAGCGAGTGTTTTTCCAAAAGCAGAACCTTCTGTGCCAGACTGCACTGCAGCATCTCACAAGTGCTGGAAGGTCTTGCAAGTCAGCAGCCTTCAGCTGAAAGGTGATCTTTGGTGTGCTGGCAAGGGCTCCTGGAATCTGCAAAGAAGGGAACTAAGGAACATTGGGACAAATTTATTTTCAAAGAGGGCTGTGAGCTTGTATTTTGATTAAACAGGCAAAGGCAGCTAAAACAGGATTGGAAACCCACTTGAGCTAGGACATGATCCCAGGCTGACAGACTTAACCCCTCGGAGGGTCGTGTGCTCTCCTGTCTTTCAGAGTCATGGCATTTCTGGGTGCTGTTTGTACTGCTGGTGATAGCTCCTTGCCCCTCTATGCCCTATTGCATGTTCTCTGGTGCTGTGACATCCTGTGGCTTGTCTGTGTCCTCTTTGCTTGCCCACTCTTTCTTCTCCTGTGCATGCTTGGGGTTGGAAGCTCCTGCATGGGGACTGATGCTGTCAGTTTATTTTTTGCACATGAATGTTGCTGGATGACCTGGGTTCTGAATAAACGACAACTTGTTTTGCATTTTGTGCATTTGTACTGGTTGGGAATGGGGTAGTGGGGGGAGGTTTGTGGTTTTTTTGGTTGAGTGTTTCTTTTAATTTGAAGCAAAGAAGCTGAGACTTGCTTAGAGGTTTTCCAACTTCCTGTTTTTCTGTTTGACACAACTTGCCCACCTATCCTTTGCCAACCCGCCAAAGGAAACAGGAAGCTTTCCCTGTGTGTCTCTGAAGCAACCAGCTGCCTGAACTATAAAAAACATGGAGAACACCCAGTTTGTGCTTTTGCGACAAGGTGGTGGTGGGGAACACCATCTGCCTCTGTAGGGTCATTGGCATTCAAAACAAACCACAAATTTGAAAATAGGCAGTGTCAAAGCTAATCCTCAATTTCAGTTCCAGGCTATTGCAACTGCCTTGGCTGCAACGGTGCTGAAAGGGTTTGGGACTATTTGCAGTCAGATGTTAGGGATATTGTTGCTGGTTAGAGAAGGATCTGGCTTCCAGTAGTGATGCTGCATGCTTTCAGCCAGTTCCTTCTTGCTTATGTATACAGGACAAAAGGCCAAATCAGTTTAAGAAGCTCTCATGTAAATTGGAGGAAGAACACAAATGCAGTAAAGATCATAGGCAAATTAGATTTCTTTGTTTTACATACCCCCTTGAGGGGATATAAAAGACTATTAGGAAATGCTGTTTGTTACAGTCAAATTGGAGGTGATGTTTTTAAAAAATGGGGGAAAATATTTCACAGGGAATAGGTGAAGTAGGGAAGAAAGGGCTAGACCCTGGGTCTGGAGGATTAATTTCATTTGACTGTGCTGGGCCTGACCTGAGGAGCATACAGTTACTGCTATTGAAATCACTTGGGGCTTTTGAATCTAGGCAAGTAGGAAGGTGCTGTGTGAAACCCAGAGAGCCTCGAGGGTGCTCACTTTGGAAGGGTTTCTCATGTATGACTTCTGCAGACATTCTTCTTTTGAACCATAGCTAGTAAAGTCCTTCTGCTCTGAGCGGGAAAGGATTCCCTCCTCAGTCATGTGCCAAAAAATGTGGTGTAGGTGTGATGTGAATAACAGACTTCAACCGTGTAATCCCGCCCCAACACAGAGCAGGTAAAGCAGCTGGATGCGCAGAGCACAGTGTTTCTTGGAGACATGTCCCCAGGTTGGTCAGATCCTCTGTCTCTGCCTGCAGATGTTGATGGAGAGGACCAGATGCTTTCACTTAGTGCTCAGCAAATGGGGGATTGAAATCCACTTCACTTCCCAGGGAGACTTCCCCAGGATTTAGCAACAGGCCATAGGTTGTAGAACAGGTCATTCACCTACTTAGCCTACTACAGTGAGATGCTGAACATGTAAAGAAATTGTTCACTTCAACGGGAAAAACACAACGAGCAGTAAGTAGTGTGTTTACATCTGGGGTTTGTCAAGACCTTCATGCCAGGAAGAATGTGGTGGGTTTGGAGCAGGTCTCCAGTCAGGCAGAAAGGTTGCTACAAGAGTGAAAAGAGCTTTTCTCTGAAGCCCAAAGCAAGAGGGAATGAACTTTGCCCCCAGCAGATGTCCAGGAACTTGGAAAAATCTGTCTGCAAGTCCCAACTTTCTAGAACTTCACTTGAAAATATCTGATTGCAGGGTGTATGTGTGCATGCATATGTGTGGGGGGCCTTCTCCCCCCTTTATACCTCCCTTTCCCATGTGCACGTCCTTTCTCTCTCTTGCAGCTCAGCCAGTACCCTCACCTGCGTGAGGAAATGGAGAGGATTGTCACTACTCACATCCGTGAGAGAGAAGGCAGGACCAAAGATCAGGTAGGGGATTGGGAGTGTGTGTAAAAGGGGAAATTGGGTAGGGGACGCCTTTGAAGGGATGGTCTAGGCTAGAGTAGCCTGAGCCAAGGGGTGTCTGGCTGCAGAGGGATGATCAGATGAGCGATGAACAGGGCTCTGTCTGCCCCTGACTATTAGCAGCGTCAGTCACTAATGTCTGTCTTGCTATGTGTCTGTTTGGCAGGTCATGCTTCTAATAGACATCGAGCTGGCTTACATGAACACAAACCATGAGGACTTCATTGGCTTTGCCAAGTAAGCACCTACATACTATTGCTTCCTCTTCTCTGCATGTGTTTCCTCTAGCTCTGTCCTACAGCTGCTCCAGTGAATGGGCTGCAGAGGCCCTGGTGCAGATGCTGTGATCCCAGAGGATGGTTCCGCACTCAGTACTGCTTGTTTGTCAGTGGCTCTGTATTGCCCGGCTGGGGAGAACAGGGATGCGTAGAAGGGGGAGTTAGACTTTTAGGGTTGTGTCAGGGGGGGAAAAAGCAGAAGCCGTGGAGGGTTAGTGACCCAAGTGTGCTTCAGATGGGAGTGAGAAGATGAGCAGACCAGGCTGAGAGCGCAGATGGAAACAGACTGGGTTGTCAGGGCTTAACAAACAGTGGTGAGAGGCATGAACTCACTGTAGCAGCTACTTGATGGGAGCAGGATTCAGGTGGTGAAGAAGAGCCTGAGGGGTTTTGAATGTCTCTGCTGTTGTTTGCAGTGCTCAGCAGAGGAGCAGCCAGATGAGCAAGAAGAAGGCAGCTGGCAACCAGGTAGGCCAAGTTCCATCTCCTTCACTGCTGCACGAAGGACATGTTTGCTACCTGGAAGCTACCAGGTGGTCAAGTGCTGGGCTGGATGCAGCAGTGCTCTAAGTCTTTTGGGATTTTTTTATTTTACTTGTCAAACACTGTTTATACCTGGAAGAGGATAGTGTTTTAGGCTCACTGGAGTCAGGAAGAACTGAGCATGTAGCAACAACAAAGTGAGAGTGTTGTAGAGGGAAATCGATGTTTGATAATCAAGATCTGGTCTTGCCTTTCTGGTAGAAATCCCTACTAAGGTTGTGTAAATCCCTGGTTTTTTTTCAGCCCCTTCACTAGCTATGCTAACTCTTACACTGAGGTGAAGGGTACAGAACACTACTGAACTGTTGCAATACAGAATTGTATTTTCTAGTTGTCTTTCCCATCAGTGGTATCTACTTTCTAGAAGGGGATTTCAAGAGAGTTCATGGACTCTCTTGTGGAAAACTTCGCTGGAAATACTTGAACCTCTGTATAGGGAAACAAAGGGCAATTATAGCTGTAGTTGTGCTGGGTGTGTTAGGGAATGCACACATGGGAGAAGGCAGCAGTGGAGAGGAGGGTGTTCCCTTTTCTTTTAGGAACTGTAAGGAGTGTGCATGCAATAAAAAATGGGCTAATGACACTCTTCCCAGATTGGCTGGGGACATGGCAAGGCTATCTAGGCTGGAAGACCTTGTAGAAACAAAGCCTTAAAACAGCTTAATAGAGAATGGAAGCAAATGCTTTTGCTCAGTCTTTTTAAAGACCTTCACTCTTGACATCTATTCTCTAATGTGTTTGACCACCCTTCCCTGCATGTGAACATGCAGACTGTTTCAGTGCTGTTGGCAGGCAGGTAGGTCAGCAGGTTGGGCTGGCCAACCAACTATCTCATGGGATCTTGGAGCAGCTGTAGGGAACCCCATCCACTGCAGTATACCTTACTGAAGAGCTGAGGGTAGAAGAGTGCAAAGGGTAAGCTCTGGATCTACTGGTGAAGCACTTTGGCTTTTCCCATTAGCAGACTTTATTTTGGGATGGGGGTTGCTCTTGTTAACACCTTGGGGTAAAAGATTTGGTACCAGCTTCCAGTTTGTTTTATTTTTGAGCCTCTCTTTTCCTGCTCCAGCTTTCCTAGTAACCATCTCTCCTCTCTTTGCTCCTCTCCTGCTCTCTGCTCTGCTGCTGTTGCTATGGTTCCCCTTTGCAGGATGAGATCCTGGTGAGTAGAAGGCCACTCAGCAGGGTGTGCTCATGAACATTAATGTTGCATCTGGGAAGGCAAGAACAGTGCATAGACAAATTATTCCCTCTGCTGCTGAATGGGGAGAGGAGGGCAGCTGGCACTAGACACAGGTGAAGTAGAAATGAGGTGAAAAGGTAGTATGTTAGGGAAAAATTCAGAACTGCTGGTACATGTGAGTGAGTGGAGATAAAAAGCAGTAATCCAAGGATGTGTGGTTCTGTTTCACTGCCCCCTCCTGTCTACAGAGAGAATAGGACTATCTTCAGTTTAACAGTAGGAGCACTGGATCTTCATGTCATGCCTATGTTTACCTTTAGAGGGTAGATAAGGCAGGTAAAAGGGTTGTGTACCTCTATGGGTAGGCTGCTTACACAGTGCAACTTGCTAATATGCAGTGCAGTCATATGTTTTTTTAATGCCAGATCATTTTCAGCGAGCACATTCATACAACAAGGTACACACACATAATGCGTGCAGATGTTTTCAGGTGTTATCAGTGCAGTAGTACATATAAAAGCTAATGCATACTTACATTTGATTACTGCATGTGTGAAGCTCTAAACCAGCATGTGGTGAGCTGGAGTTCCCTAGAGAGTAGTAGCCTGGGTTTTTACAGACTAAACTTAAAGGAACTTGTTTTGCCCTAAACTAATGTGACTACTCAAATACCTGGGTACGCTGAAGTCCAGAGTACTAATTCCAGATGCACCATTTTGTTCTACTTAGTGTCTCCTGTTTACTAAACTCAATTCTTTCTGGGTTGCTTGCCCGTCTCTCCTTGAGTTGGTTCCCCCTACCCCTGAGCTGGGTCAAGCACTCGGCACATGCGGCGTGCCGAAAGGTGTGCTGCTGTCCTGGTTTTCTCTAAGCATGGCCTTTTCTGGGTGTGTTGCTGTGATCTGGTGCTTGTAGGTTGTGCCAGTGTCTGAGGCACTCTCGATGCAGTTCTTCCTGCGTCTCTTTCCTCTTGGCAGAGGGTATAATGCACAGCACTGCCAGGTTCCTTCCTGCGTCCTTTTTGTACTATTCCTGGCCCTTTTGAGGCAAAGACCTTCACTGGCCAGTTGAGTGGGGGGCTCTTCTGGCAGCAGCAGAGAGCACGGTGTTCCTTGTCTTTCCATACTACTGTGTGCAGGGATACCCTCTGATCCTTCCTCTGTCACCTGAGGCTGGGATTTTAAGGCCCTTGTTAATGCTCACTGCTTCCACCCCCTTAGGTCATCCGGAAGGGCTGGCTCACCATCAACAACATCGGGATCATGAAGGGTGGCTCCAAGGAGTATTGGTTTGTTCTGACAGCGGAGAACCTCTCCTGGTACAAGGATGATGAGGTGAGTAGCTCAACTCTGTGTCTTGAGTCTCAGGCATCTGATGAGGATAGGGCCTTCCATTCACAGGCTGTTCCAGGTGTATCTCCTGAGTACTGTCTGCAGCTTGTGACACCAGCTGGAGCTATCCTTGGGCCAGGTTCCGTGTGGTCTCAGCAGTGCTGAGCATTTCTGAATTGATGTGAACGTGGCTTTTTTGATGCACAAGGAGGAACATCTATGCTTGAAGCTCTGGGTCAGCAAGGGTTGACAAACACTTGGAATGAATTTGGCCTTTATCTGTCTTGCTGTGGTAGCCATGATCAAGGGTGTGATGGGTTAGTCCCAAGACTTGGACTTGGGTATTTGTGGGGCAGCCATAATGAGTTTCCTGAAGGAGTATGGCAGAGGTTTTTGTGCATCTTTCCTTGTCACAAGGAAAAAAGTTATCTCCTTGCTGAGCATAGCAACGGGAGCTTTGGACCTGAACCTGCAGCTCAGGTGCTGGCTCCTTCTGTCTTTGAGTAAATTGCTTAACCTCTCCAGGATTCAGTTGTTAAAAGACATTCTTGCTTTGTAGGTTTAATGCTTCTATATTGGACATACCAGTTAATGCAGTATTTGTAAAATTGTTTGAACTGTGAATGGTAAGATGTGTGGAATATCACTGATAGGAACATGGACCTACTCTGTAGAGCTGCTTGAGACTTTTGAATATTAGGAATTCTGGCAATGCGCTGTGGTGTGTTTGTGCTTCAGTGGGAAATAATACAAGTGGACAGAATTGTCCTAGCTGAAATTATCATTGTCAACAGTGTGTTGCTTCTTGTGCAAGACAAAGGTAGATAATTGTCTTTTCTGATTACGTCGAAAAGAGGGAATAGCTGGATGGATTTGGTAAGGACATGATCAAAAGGGTTAGCCCCACTCTGCTGGGGGATGACAAATGCCTGGTATGATGTAGTCATGCATTCTGAGTTATCAGGGTTTCTGATTGCAAGTAAAGAAGCTGCTCTGCCCCTTATTGTGGTTTGTGTCCCTCAGGTGTTCTGAGGCACACAGTAGTGTGTCTGGGAGCTGCAGCTAGGCTGGGCTTGTTTAGTTCATATCAGTGTGCCTGTTTCATTCTTGGCAGGTGGAAATGATGATAAATACGGTGATGAATCAGCCTCTAAATATCACTTTCTGCATGGAGACGGCTGCTGTGCTGCTATGGATGAGCAGGCAGCTCTTTCCTAATTAAAGAACCAGGCATTGAGATGGCTTTTGCTCAGTCAGTGTCTCTGGTATAAGACCCCTGCCCTTTGCCTTCAGAGTTGCTTGGGAAGGCTGCACTTTCCTCTAGGTTGCATGTGCAGGTCGAGTGGTTATAAACATCAAGTAGTATAATCAAAGCCAGCTGCTCCATCTGTATTACAGAGATGCTCAGAACTGCCTCTTCTTCCCTGGGGAGTGGGAGGGCAGGCTGCAGTGGGGATGTGCAAACTGTTGAGATATTCCAGTTGCTGGGACAGGGATTGGACCTCCCTTTCCTCCTGAGGGAGGGCTGCCTTGGGGGTCAGTAGCAACTGGAGGTCTGCACCGTTTCCCTTCTGCATAGCAAAGAGGTAGAGCTGCCTAATGAAAACAGCTGCCTGCCAGCCTCAGTCCCTTAAACACAGGAGAGCCAGTGCTGGTGTCTGAGCTGTCCTTGAGAAAGGAGCCTTTGTCTTCAACTGAGTGGCAGCAGGGGGGAAAGGGAAACATCGTTTTGTTTGCTTCCTCCCAAAGTTCAACTCCTTGATCACTGGCTGTTGTGAGGGAGAAAAGAAGCAACATCCACCTGGACTTCACAGTTGAGCCAGGCTAGAAGTTGGTGCACTTGAGGGGCAGCTTGGAAAGCCTTGAGCATGGGGATTCCCATCAAAACCTCAGACCTGCATGGAGCTGGCTCCATCCCGAGTAGCTGTCTGCAGAGCATGGTCCTCTGTCAGGCAGGGTTATCTCTGCATGTCTGTCCCAGAGCTCTCCTTCAACAATTCAGGAGGACTCGTGTCCTATACAGCCCCTAAACTGTTGGTGTGGTTTTTTTTAAAGGCTGTACACCATGATCTATCTTCACTTCAGCTCTGCGAGGAAGTGGGCAGCTGTGTCTGCCCCACCCTGCATTTCTGTGGGCTCTCTTGTCCCAGTTCCCTTGTGCTCTGGCAGCTTTCCAGCGGGAACGAGGACGGAGCCGAATCCACCTCGTTGTGGATGGAAGTGCTGGTGGCGGAGCTGTGGGTGACGATGGGGAAGGAGCAGGGTGAGGAGGTGTGTGCTGGGGTGAGGGTGAAGGCTGGGCTCGCACCTCTGGAGCTGGGAGGAGTGGGGACACAGCCTCTCCCTGCCCTGTTTTGTAAGCCAGGACCCAGAGTCTGCAGAATGAAGACATCTGGACCCCATTAGTGAAATACCAGTCTTTCCGCAGTGCTGGCTTGTTTTTCCTCTGCCTCTGAAGAAAGGAACTGAAACTTAAAGTGTCTTAAAGGGCCCAGTGTTATATGCTAGCAGGGATATACTGCTCATGATGCTCTGGAGGGGCCTGAAGGAGTGTGGGGAATGGGAGGGGAAGGAAAGAGCAGGCCAGGCGGGGGTGGAAAGTTGGCTCCCCACTTTGCCTTGCTGCCAAGAGCATGTGTGTGTGCTCCTGGGCTCTCTGTTTTTCTTCCTGTCTCCTTTCAATGAGTCAAACACTGGCCCCATGGAGAGCAGCCCTGCAGAAAGCTGGCCTCCCAAGACCTGGAGACCCTCCTGAGGTATCTGCACCTCCTGAACCCTGTGGGATTGTGCTGCAGGCCAGCGGTGGGAGGGAGAGGTGGGGAGGAGCCTTCTCTGGTTGCTGGTGATGCAGAGTGGTATTTTCTTGCTCAGGGAGGCCACAGTGTCCCCAGGGCTGGAGCAGCAGCACAGCACACAGGTTGGCTGCTCAGCAAGCACCATAGTGGACACAATAGAAGAGTCCTTCTGCCTGATCCTTTATGAAATGCACAGCACCCATGTCTCTGCAGGGCTTTCCTGCCTGCTGGAAAGGAGTGTGAGCTGGGCTAGAGCTGCTGGTGATGGGGACCTTGCAGGCAAGATGCAATGAGCGCTGTGCTCAGCGGTTGCTGTTAGTAAAGCTTACTGCTGCCCGCTCGAGAGGACCCCTGCGCTCCCAGCTCTGCAAGGGCGACTGTTTCTGCTGGAGTGTCGGTGTGCCCCTGTGTGCCGAGTGTTTGCACAGCTGGGTAGATGGATGTCTGCTCTTTCCTTTGGGGATTTGTGTGAGTGTACAATACAGATGGGACCTTCTGTCCTTACTCAGGTAAATTGTGTACTAGAAATCTGCGGCTTGTAAGAGCAGGTGACCACATGAGAAGAACGTGGCCTTATCTGCTTGTGTGAGGGTGTTCATGTGTTGCATGCAGTGTCGGTGCGTTTGAGTCCCGAGTGTGCACAGGAAGGGGTGGGCACAGAGTTTTAGGTACTTCCAGGTGCATGGGGGGTGTTTCATGCTCTTTATGCATCGTGTTGATTCACAGTTGTGCTTGAGCTCTCTCTGTCTCCATGACTTCTTTTCCTTGCAGTACAAAGGTATTCTCTGCTGTCCTGGGGAAGATGTGACCTTACTGGCAGTCGCTGGATAGCTGCTTATTCATACCTGTCAATATCTTGTACCCAATTCCAGCTTAAAGCAAACAACTTCTGGAGCATCCAAACCTCCAATTTTCAATCGTTTGTGGGTTTTTCTTTATATTAATGACCAGCATTCTTTATGATGTGAAATCCCCTTTCTCCAGTCACCTTTCTGCACCTGATTTTGCCTTCTCAGGTAGCAAAGCCCAGTGCAGCTGGAACTCTGCCAGGCCCATGTGTCCATCTCTCCGTTTTATGGCAAAGTTTAGCATGCGAAACACAAGCTATTCTGAACACAGCTACCCCTGGCCCCAAGTGCATGAAGCGCAAAGAAATAAGAAAGGGATGAGAGATGGAGGAGGAGTAAGAGGGTTGTGAGTAGGCTGGTAAAGAGACAGGCAAAAGTGACCATCAAGCATGGCTCCGAAGGGTTATATCCTCCCAGGCTGAGGAATGGGTGAACTTTGCATGCAGCTATGCCTGCAGCCCACCCTCCCCAAGCATGTCCCTCTGCCGTGCAGGTGTTGCTGTCCCCGTGCAGCACTGGCAGTGTGTGGTGTATCCCAGCACAGCCTAACCAATGTGCAGACTACTGTACAATCTCGTAGTCCTGAACAGGTAGTCTGAACACTGGGCAGACGGAGTGGAGCCTCTGCGATCTGCTCTCCGGCTATCAGCAGCTCATTAGTCCTTTCTCCTCCCTGCTTTTGGGATGGGGTTTTGGGGCAGAGATGGGGTGAAAGAAAGTCCAAGTCCTGACTGAAGAAAAATCCTCCTCTGGCAGATGGGAAGAAGTGTTGGTTTCTCCATGTTTCCAATTTGGAGCAAGGTTCCAAGCTCCCTCCTCCTCCAGTGCTGATGTTAGGCAGGTACCTGGTTTCCACCTGAGATGCTGTACCTTTTTAGAAAGAGAGAAAATAAATCAATTACTGTTGTTAGAGGAGGAAACGCTGTGAAGTTTTGGCTGTCACCCAGATGTGCAGAACTTGTAGCTTCATTCAACTCCTTTTCTTCCCTATGGAGCTGTGTGGAACGATTCCCAGGCCCCACACACCCCCATCTCCTGCCCAGTTCTGTCCTGTAGATCAGCCCTTTGCCTGGGGTCTGAAGCAAAACTCAAAACAGGACCAACCTTTGCTTCCAAGTCCTCAAAAGTCCCTTGACCCACCTTGGCCAGTTGCCTTTGCAGCTCACCTCCGGCTACTGCAGGAACAATCCGTATCCCATCTTTTTCTCCCCCCACTCTGTCTGGCATTGCTGAGCCTCCCTCCCTCCCTCCCTCTTCTGGTTTTTGCTCCCTCCCTTCTTGCTTCCCTCCTGTCCTTCTGCCTCAATTGACGTGGCAGTGGAAAGCTAACTAGACTCGAGGGAGGAGCTTGCTGGCTGCTGGGAAGGCCGGAGGTTGGCAGGAAGCGAGCAGGCTGACGGATGGGGTTGCGCGGGGGGAAAGGAAGGTTCCCTAACCCGCATGGAAACTTGAGGAATGCTGTTGCTTTGTGGTGCTTGGCTCCCATGTAACGATTCCAGATGTTAGCCCTAGCCCGTGTGGTTTGCTCCCTCGCTCCCTGGTGCTGCAGGGATAAAGTGAGCTCTATGTGTGCCGCATGTCTGCCTTCCAGGATCCCCTTCTCTTCTGTGCATGCTGGTGGATCGTTAAGATTTGTGGCCAAAAATATGAACTCCCACAACTCTCACTTTGGCTCTAACCATGTGCTGTGGAAGAGAAGCCAACCCTCTCCTTTTCCCAGGGGTGTGCAGCACTTTGCACGTGTGTTGCACTTTACCTCATCAAAGCAAGTCAAATACCTGGGGACGGTTCATCCCTGCCCTGGCACAGGGACAGGCGTAGGAAGAAACGTGGGCTTGTCCTTTGCAGTGGCTGGTGGGCATTGTTGTGACCTTAGAAAGGTCATGATAGTGGGGTTTGGGCACTATAGCCTCTCAAGCTACTCAGTTTCTGTGTCTCTCATATACCCTCTGATGGCTTCCTAGGGTTGTACTTAGCTTCATGTTTAAATCCACACGTTATTTCAGCCGACGTAAATAAAAATCTTTACTTTTGTGCAAGTGAGTTGATTGCCATTGCTGTGCTTACTAAGCCAACGGTAGTGGTTGTGATTAATCACATGAGTCCAGGCCTAGTGTCTACAGAGCTTTTGACCTAAATCAGCTTAAAATCTTAGGGTGCACTGTTTGAGTTTGACCAGCACTGCTTCCTGATGTAAACAAGCCATTGCAGCTGCCTTGCAGCTTGGAGCAGTGATCGCAGTGTCCAGTAAATCGTGCTCCGAGGATAAGTGATGCAGACTGGGGCTTCCTGGAGGAATCACAGCTTAGAAATTCATCTCTTCTAATGTGCGTTTTCTTGCAAAGACAAGAAGCAGAAAGCAGTTGGTAATGTCTTGTTTGGAGAGGTGGGATGGTGGTTCAACTTAAAATGCTCAGCTAGCTTGCTTTCGCATACTCCAGACTTTTTCAGAGACTTTTTCCTAATCTTGTGCGCATGTATTCGTGCAGTGTGTTGTTATCAATTGTGATGTTAATGTTTTTTCCAGTTGAGTAGAGGTTTATTACAGGAGTTCCCCAAAATGCTGTGTGTATGTTTAACACAAACGATTTGACTGAAACCCCAGTGTCTCTGGGGCAGACTTGTTCACCCATAGTGTGTTATGTTTTACAAGAAGGAAAGGGGATTAAGAGGTTTAAGCAAGATTAATTTCTCCTAATTTCACCCAGTCACCAATTAAAACAAGGGCAGTGCTCTTTCTCCTGTATCCCAGATCCTTGTCTCTGTGTTAAACAAGGTGTTTGTCATAACAGCTACAGGAAAACCTTTAATTAGTTTGTGTTCCAAATTCAAACTGAGACCTAATAATTCTGCCAGTTACTTTCTTGTACTGTGAGTGCCAATTTCCAGCCCTAGGGGAGCCCACACATGCATCTGTCAGCTTCATTTCACGTGTATCCAAGAGCAGGAAAATTTAACTTGCTGTTGAGGCAGTCCAATTGAATGGAAGAAATGCTTTGAGTCAGGCTGGCTGCCTGCCTCCTGGATTTTGTGAATTTCTTGTGGGTTATTACCTACAGGATAGCAACAAATAATTCAGATGATAATGCTGACCATTGGTGTCTCTGGCCAAAACCAATCTCTAGAGTTTAGCTACCGTAAGGAGGTGTGTAGCCACAATAAAGATGTTGCATCATCAGGCTGCAACTGCAGCATCCCTTTTTTCCTCCAGGTATTGTTTCACAGCCCCCAACTGGAATGGATAATAGCTCCTGGCCCCTTTCCTGGCCGTGTGTATCTTCTGTCTTTGATAGATGCAAAGAACAGACCTATATGGCTGTCTGCGCTACGTGGGGTGGGGGAGTAATCCTCTGGCACTTGCCCTGCCTGGGCAAGTAGCCTGCAGTCATCTCCTTCTGCAGTTCTCTGTGTGAGCAGCGTGACTCCCACTGGGAGCAGCAGCCCTGGTTAGGGGCAGCTAGCCCCATGTCTACACCATTCCCTAGCCAACGCTGAGCATCCGTGTTCTGTTTTGTACAGCCAGTCTGAGTGCTGCTGCCACTTCACCACCTCTCCTTGGCCTCATGGCTCTACAGATTAACTCGGAGCCAATGTGCACATTTTACATAACACAAACTCTGCTGCTGAGAGAGTTTTGCCTGATTATTTTTCTTCTTATAGATGAGGGGAGATCTCTTATGAGCAGCATAAGCCTCTTGGGATCAGACTGAAAGCTTTGAATATAGCATTTCACAAATTACTTTCCCATTTTGATGTGTGCTGGCTCTTCCTTTTCTTCCCCCCCCCCCCCCCCTCCAAGTCTGGAAGGCTGGAGAGAGAAGCCCTTTTCCCCCCTCAGCCAGGATGCTATTCAGCCATCGTGCATACTTCCAGATTGCTAACATATGGGCAGAGGGCTCAGCCAAAGTTGTCAGAGGCTCAGCCCTTGGCAGCTCATTCCACACTTTCCTGTCTCTACATTCAGGAAATGAAGTCAGAGTATTGATATAAAACAGACGGGGCTGAAAGCTGAGAAGCTGGAAGGGCTGAAGTGGGGAACAGGAAGGGGGAGATGGAGGGTGGCGGGGGCTTGTTGCGTTGTCCTGCGGCATGTGTGGGCTGGGGGTTTCTTGCCTTGTGCCTGTGTCCTCTGTTTGATTGCTCTTGCTACTCCAGAGTCAGAGGATGGATATTTTTATGCTGGCAGACTTTCCTCTGGTGTATGGAAAGCTCAGTGTACAGAGAGTGTTGTCTTGATCACGCAGCAGCATTTATGCAAGAGCTTGGAAGGGGTGAAAGTAAAACTCTGGCAGAGAGTGTGTATTTCCATAGCTGGGACACGGGATTCCCTTACCTTTTGACTTTTTTCCTGAAGAATGACTCCATCGCTAAATTTCTATGGAATTATGTGGTTCTAATGCAGAATTACTTTTCTCAGACAGCTTTAACATAAATTATTTTTGGACTAGTCCAGAGACTCTGTGGGATGAATTCACATAGTTCCAGCTAAGCGAGACTGCAGTGAGGACGGTTTGTCTTGCCTAAGGACTTAACACTTGATGTGCTTCACTTCTAGGTCACTGGTTCAACCTAATCCAGCACCATAATAACCAAAAGTCATAGAAAGCTGGAAGCTGTTTGTGGCTCACAGAACCTGAAATGGTCTGTGTGGCTCTGAGACTACTACCTAGCTGACAGCTGTCCCATCACAGAAATGCTTGCCTTCCTCTAATCTAGACTGATCAGCACTAATAAAAAATCCAGGGCAACTTGTTTGGAAGGGCTCTGCTACTTTCATAGCCTGACATCTTTGGTGGGGGAGAATGGAGAGTTTGGCAGCTACCCAACTGATCTCTTCTGTTTTCCAGATGCTGGCTTCTGAGAGATTGTTGCATAAATTTTGTAACGGATGGTATAGTTTGATCTTTGGGGCATGTTTGAACTCTGTAGTGTATGGTATCCTTAGCAAAGTCAAGTCAATTTAAGTAAAACTTAGAGGATGTTAGGCTGGACTTGCTGTCCTCTCGGTGTCTGAGCTCAGCAGCTTTGTCATCCTTATCTGCTGCTCTGCCCTGCCCCTCTCTTCTAGCTGGATCTTCAGGATCTCTGCTCACTGACCATCTTTGTTTTCCATCTTATTTCCCCTGACAGCAATCATGTTTTGTTGTTTCCAGGCAAGAAAGGTCTACAGACACACAAGATGCTCACAGGGGGACAGTCACACTTGCATGCTTGTGCACAAAAATAGGCTGGTTCTGTTTCAGTCTTGGATAGCTGCATTCAGCCTTTGGAGACCAGTGTGATGGCTCCCTCTCTTGTTGTGTTGGGGTATATATAATACCCAGCTGGAAGAGGATGTTCCAAACGGGCAATCATAGAATCATTCAGGTTGGAAAAGACCTCAAGGATCATCAAGTCCAACGGTCAACCCATACGTTTTGGAGATGCCATGAAAAGCAAGAGTGGAAAGTTCCCATCAGTAAACCTTACATCAAACTCACTTCTGTTAATTTGCTGTAGATCTAGATTTGAGACTAAGCAGGGAGAATGATTGCTGATTTAGTTTCTGAATGTAAAAATTAAGATCAGGTTTGTTTTTAAAAGATGATACCCAGGGTCAAAAACGTTGAGCTTGGGTTTTGGGTGCCTTGTTCTGTGTTTAGCTGGAGGTGTCTCATAGGAACCAGACTGGAGGTTGTGGTTGCAGTTACTCTGAAAAGTGGATCCCTTAAAGCTTTCTGAGTCTGGTCACTGGAATTTCAGACTCCTTGTTTTTAACATTCACCAAGCAGCAAAGTGCCCATGTTGCTTGAGCTTCTAATCATTCAGAGCATGAGATTTTCATTAATGAGCACAGTTAGTTGATATTTTTTCAACATAGGAGGCCTTCCAGTAACCTGTATTTTAGCCAGATCTGCTCCTTGATCTTCTGATATATATTTATTGTTCCTTAATACTTCAGAAGGGTTTACAGTACCCAAGAGAGTGTAGGACAGTGATGGGATGAAGTGAGAAAGTCAGGTTTTTTGGAGAGGTCAATTTATGTTGGTGTAGTTCATAACTTCTGTGTCAAACCAGCTTCTCTGTCACATGTGGGGCTGTTCTTGAACCTGGATATAGGCTTGTAGTGATTAAAAGTAAAACACTGATGTAGTGATGGTGGAGCTGAGAGGGCTGCAGTGTTTCCCCTGTAATGCCATCCTGAGAGCAGAGGTATGAGGAGCCTTTCCCAGGCAGACCCGCTTTGCTGACAAGTGGCTGGTGAGGGTCTCGGTGCTGCCTGACCCCTTGCTGGGAAGAGTGAGGACCTCGATGTTGACCACAGCCTGGGGAACTGAGACAGTGCTGTGCTGCTGCCAGCTCCTGGAGGAGTCGATGGGGCAGGGTTGTTGGGCTGCACGACAAAAGCCATCAGGAAGGACAAGCTCTGGTTTCTAGCGGTTCTCTCTTCTCATGGGCTTGAGGGCCCAGAGGACCTGGGTTGAGAATGTGGGGGCTGTGCAGCTGGCTGGCTTCTCTGTGCAGATGAAGTAGGGGCTTTCCTGGAGCAGTGAGTGACTTGTTACCAATCCCCTTTTCAGGAGAAGGAGAAGAAGTATATGTTACCAGTGGATAACCTGAAACTGCGAGATGTTGAGAAGGGATTCATGTCCAGCAAACACATCTTTGCTCTCTTCAACACTGAACAGAGGTATGCTCGCATCTCAACATGCCCAGCTGTTGAAGCTAGGGACAGGCTGTATGTAGTACTAGATGGGGGGGAGTAGGAAAGCTGTCCAAGAAAAATGTGCATATTGTTGAAGGGTAGCCATTTCTGGAGGCGACAGGAGACTTTTAAAAAGAAGTCTGACTTAATTCCTTCTGGTCTTACAGATGTGTACTGTTTTCTTTCTTCACCAGGGCATGGACTGCAGCATGACCTTAGCATTCAGCTGTTTGTGGTTACCTGGGTCTGGCTGTGGCTGAGTATGTTTATAATCAATGTTCTTAGTGAGTGCTAGGGAAAGCCACAGGAGATAGGGGACCCGGGTTTGCTGGAGAAGTCCAGCAGTGAGCACAAATGAAAAGGGAATGTTTTTCAGGTCCTGTTGAAACAAACAAGTGATTTGGAGGCAATCAAACTTGCTCATAAAAAACCCCTCATTTCCTTCCCCTTCTGCAGGGACATCATGAGGATACTAGCAAGGGACCAGGTGTCTCTGCCTTAAAATGATGGGAAGGTTCCCTGGTCATTGACAACTTTGTCAAATATGGGCAAATCTGATTTGCAGTGGAGAAGAATAAAATCTTTGTCTTCCTCTCAGGAATGTTTACAAGGACTACCGGCAGCTGGAGCTGGCCTGTGAGACTCAAGAGGAGGTGGATAGCTGGAAGGCTTCTTTCCTTCGTGCAGGAGTCTACCCAGAGCGTGTTGGGGTAAGTTACAGCCATAATAATGGGATGGAATGGAACACGGCGTGTATCTTAAGGATAGCTGTATCCTTTAATGTTAAAAATAAGTCCATGAAGGTTTTGTCACTTTCCTGAGCTGAGAATATTTTGGAACAAAAATTTAAGTTTTTGGTATGTCCCCAAAGGGGAGATAAAGTAGGCAAAGGCTGCCTTGATAAAACCCTTCTAGCTCTCATTTTGTGGGTATTAAATTCCCAGTGTAAGGAGAACATTTAACTACCTGACTACTAAGGGGTATGTGTCTGCTGAGGAAAGGCACCGTTCCTTTTCAGTAACACTCGCTGGTTAGGAGCTTCCTGGCTTATTAGTAGTTGTTCTCCCATTCCTTCCCCTGTCCAATTAGGAAGGGATGTTCTCTGAATTTTCCTTTTGCTTGGTAGATACCTTAATATGCTACTTTAGCAAGACCTCTATCTCTTCCATTATCCTTGTCCCACATCACTTGCTGTCAGCATTAGTTCTGCTTTAAAAGTATGTTCTAGAGAATTGTTGTATGTGTTCCTGTTCAAAGCCTTCCTGTTCCTCTGTGAGAGGAAGCTGCTATAAATAGTTTTCCTATTAGAAAAGTGATAATTGCATATCTCTTAGCATTCATTGCTTCTGATAGACTTCTTGCATTCATCTTTCCTGTTACACTTGAAGATTGTGGTTTTTGCCTTAAAGCATTTCCTGGCAAACTGATGTGATATTAAAAAAAAAAAAAGAGGATTAGGGACTAGACCTTTAACAATGACATGACTGCAAATTGGGTTTCCAGCAGACTGGGCCTCTTAAACACATCCTGGTAAAGGTCATGTGCCACCTCTTGGTGTGCAAATGGAGTGGTTTGACATGGGAACACTGATGGCTAGGCTGGCTGTCTCAACACCCTATGTAACGAATAATAAGTAGCCACTGTAGGTAAGGAAATTGTCCTTTGTTGCTAACAGTAAGATTTCCTTTGCAGAGCATCCCATTTTGATTTTCAGTTTAGCTAAACAATTCACTTGTTCCTCTTCCAGGGTAATCCAAGTATTTATTTTTAGTGGGAGTGGTCTTTTGCTCATTAGGTGCTATTATGGGATCTTCTCCAAATTCTGAGACAAACTAAAAGTCTTCTTTTACTTTTTTGTCCCTTTTTGTTTTGTTTTTTGTTTTTTCCACATATGCTCAAACTGGCCTGCCCAGGACAAGGACAAAGTAAGTCTGACCCTCTCTGCCTGTGTTGCCCCCCTGGGGCTCTCACCGGATAGCTCTATTTTGTTTTTTCCTTTTGTCAGTTTCCTGAGAGGTGTTTGCTTCTTCTCCCTCTTTGTATCTTTTGTTGGGTTGTTGCTGTTTGTTTCTGTTCTTGGTTTGAGTTTTCCTTTTTTCTTATTTCTCCCTTTTTGTATGACTTCTGAATCTTGGTGCAAACTTATTTTGGGTTTTTTTGAGAATTTTTTTTAAAGTTGTCCTGTTTGATGTCCACTTCCTTTTGTTTCTCACTGAGACCTTGCATTCCTTAATTATGTAAGATCTTCCCAGGAAAAGCTCAAATGAACAAAAGAATTTGCCCTTTCTCATATATTTTGTTCCCCAAAACAAAAGATAAACGATTTCATACACTGCTGCAAATCCTTCAGACTGAGGTGGTTTAAAAGAAAGATTTTTCCTTGTAAAATCAAGTTGTTTGTTTTTTTGAATAAGCCTTGAGAGGACACCTGTCTTTCGTGTTTTCCTGCTTTGAAACTGATCCCAAACAGATGAGCATTGGCAACTGCTTGCTGTCAAACAGCACAGTCCAGATTTTACCTTATAGCGAGCTGAACAATGCATTTCAGGCAGACAGGAACAGATTCATCTGCTTGGTGTGAAAGAAAATACAATTATGATTTACGATGCAGGATTTGCAGTTAAAGTGATCAGGAAGGTTTTCCAGGTTATTCCATCTACTTGCAGTCTGACAGAAGGAGCAGTTATTTCACCTCTCTGCATCTGTTCTGTCATTTGTATAATGAGGATAAAGATGCAGTGTGTCAGAGCCGGTAAGGCTTAATTTGTGGTGAGTGATTCTTAGATCTAAACTGAATCTGGGTTTGGAAAACCCAGCTCAGATGAAGAACCTTTCAGGAAGCTATAAACATTAAAAGCGAAAAATACAGCTTTGAGTATTCACTAGAGCTGTAACCTGTGAACGTTGGCCAGGAGTCCCTGTTGCCTTTCACCTTTGTGTAATAACTTTCCACTAAGAAAGCAGCTTTTCTGTGTAAAGCCCCTCAGATCTGAGCTGTGTGTTGACAATCACAGCTCAAAATGTGAGTTTATTTACTGCATGTACTTTGGGCATGTTCCCTTTTCTCTTAGTGCTCTCATGAAAAGCCAGTTTTGTGTCACATTAGAAGTACTAATCTGTGTCTCCTTTACTCTCCAGACCAGTGAAGCGGAAGAGAACGGCTCAGACAGTTTCATGCACTCCATGGACCCTCAGCTGGAGAGACAAGTGGAAACGATCAGGAACCTGGTGGATTCCTACATGGCAATTGTCAACAAAACCATCAGAGACCTCATGCCGAAGACAATCATGCACCTCATGATAAACAATGTACTTGTCACCTGGTGGCTGATGGAGCTGGGGAGAGACAAAGGGGGAAAATAGGGAGGAGAGAGAGAATTAAGATAAAATAAAGGCAGTTTGGAAGGACAAAGAGGTGGGGACAAAATGGAGTGTTTTGGGGTAGGCAGTGGAAATTGGTTCACTCTTTCTGCTCCTTTGCAGACCAAGGACTTTATCCATTCGGAGCTGCTGGCAAACCTGTACTCCTGCGGTGACCAGAATACGCTGATGGAGGAATCGGCAGAGCAGGCCCAGCGACGTGACGAAATGCTGCGCATGTACCATGCCCTGAAAGAAGCTCTCAACATCATTGGGGACATCAACACCAGCACCATCAGCACCCCTATGCCCCCACCGGTGGACGACTCTTGGCTGCAGGTGCAGAGCGTACCGTCCGGACGCAGGTACCAGAGGCTCAGGGGGAGAGCCCCGCAGACCTGCCTGATGCCTCTTTGGTGGCTAGCTGGGGCCTCCTGCTGAGACAGGGAGTCCTGCCCTTGCCCTCTTCTCCCTCCGGATGAAGAGTTCTGGGCTCTTGTGTTCGGAGGCTCCTAGGTCTGGAAAGCTATGTAGGGCTGCTGTGCCTTAACAGAGGACGTGGAGGCTTCGAAACCCTTTGGTTAGATGGGGCCTGAAGTAGCTTTGAAGGCAACCTGAAGCCTGATGTGGCCCTTGAAAGCCAAAGGGTGGTGTGTAAAGCAGAAGGAACACTGAAGTCACCCTTAGGTCCCCATATGCTGCCACAGAGGGATCCCAGGCCTGTTGTTGCAGTTGAATTTCTCTGTTTCTTTGCCAGGTCTCCAACGTCCAGCCCCACGCCGCAGAGGAGAGCTCCCGCTGTCCCACCCGCCAGACCTGGGTCTCGAGGTCCGGCTCCTGGACCACCTCCTGCTGGTGGGTCCACCCTGGGTGGTGCCCCCCCTGTGCCCTCCAGGCCGGGTGCCTCTCCTGATCCCTTTGGGCCCCCGCCTCAGGTTCCTTCTCGGCCTAATCGTGCTCCTCCTGGTGTTCCCAGGTAAGTCCTGAAACACTGCTCTGTGCAGCTGGGATATGTCCAGTTTTTGGTGGTGGCCTGGACAGCACTTAGCCTGCCGGGGCTGTAGGAGGAGAATGGAGTGCATGGTGTGGGTACAGTCTTTGCCTATTTGAACTGGGTCCGTAGAGAGGAGCCTTCTTGTCCACTGGTGTTTTGTTGTAGAGATGAGGCAGTGCCAAGGCAGCTCTTGGAAGAGAGGGGCGGCCTCTTCTCTGCACAAACCTCTGCAAAGGTTGGGGGAAGAGGACTTTGCACCTAAGGCCTTTATTGAAGCAATTGTACCAACACATCTGATCACCAGTGGGAGGTGGTCCCCAGAAAATCCCAGGACTGGAGCGACAGTTCCCCTTACAAGGCAGTTCCCCTCTGCATAGGGCTCCCTAAAGTCCGAAGTTGCCCCTTTCCTCCTGGCCCAGAGTTCTTCAAGATGACTTGAGGAAACCTGCATCTAAGCTGTTCAGATGCTTTTTGGCTGGGAGAATATTGCAATATCACTGGCAGGGAAATGGATGTTTTTAGGTATTTTTTTTGCTTCTGTAATCACTTTGAACATTTTCCAGTCTAGAGGGTTCAAATCACACTGCTTTGCTTTCCCATTAGGAAACTCCAGTTTCTTTACTGTTCATTCACTTCAAACACATTTCAACATAGTGATAAGGGATTTTCCCCTGTGCAGCTGAGCACATGTTCCTCTGCCGGACTTAGGGAGGCAGTCTGCAGCCAGGAATGCTTTTGGGTACTTGGTCTCCCTGTGAGGAAAAGGGAATTGCAGAGCAAAGAATGAATATAGCCAGAAACTCCCCAATGATATGCCAGAGGGAACACTTCCCTCATGGAAAAGACCTCCCCTCTAGTGGGTGCTGGTGGCAGATGTTTGAAGCTTTGCCATTTTCTGTGAGAACAGCCAGCAGGTCAAGGGGTGGTGATGCTGTATGGCAGAGGCAGTTCTTCCTCCTGGGAGAGTGCCTCCAGCTGACGCTTGGCACTGCCGGTTTGGAGAGGAAGTCTTCCCTGCCAGGCTGCATCCAGCTCAGATGGACGAGTCCAAAAAGATTATAGACTAGTTTCTGACTCTGGTGTGTGCAAATGCTTTTACTTTCTTGGTGTCTCTGCCCCAGTCCTCCCCATGCACCTTGATGCAGGTCCCACAGTAACTTGTCCACACGTGCCTCAGTGTTGCCCCAGGGACTGCAGTCCTGCTGGTGGCACCGACGGATGTCAGCATGCTTCTGCTGTGTATTTTGGCTCTTGCTTCTTGTGACCCTGCTTTTCCATATACTGTCACTTTGTGGTTTTGTTTTTAGTATAGTTATGCTTCTTTGTTTGTTGTCTTTCAGTTTCATTTCTTCACTCATGAAAAATATTCTATATACCTGATTGTCATGATAGGATTCCCCAAATGGGCTGAAATGAATTGGCCTTTTTTGAAGAAATCTGTCATAGCCTATCTTAATGGCTTTGCTGCTTTTTGCATGGGACAGAAGGGTTTAGGGGAAGGTAGCAAACAGGACTGGAGTGGAGGAAGAAAGTGTTTCATATTTAACTGAGCAAGCCCTTGCTTTAGAAGGAGAGATGGTAGGTTGGATTGCATGCTACAGACTGCCCTGATCTGGAGTTGAGAATGTAATTCCAGAAGCTGTGAAGTGATGCTCATTCCCTGATCCCCCTTTCTGATTCTTCCAGTTGTTCATAGACTCCTCCGGATCCTACCAGCTTGTCATTTGAGCTCACTGATGACTGGAGAATTTCCAATGACAAGGGACTCTTTCTCTTCCTCTCCTGTATATAGAATAAGGGTGTTCCCTGCTAGCACTTGGACTCGGGTCCTTCTGCCATGGGTGAACGAATGCCATCTCCATTGTTGCTTTTTTTAATACCCATCTTTTCCCTTGCTAACCAAGCTGCACTATTTTGTGTGTGTGAGAAAGGAACAAAGCTCTTGTACGTGGCATGAGTGGGCTTTGCTGTAGGAGTTGGTGCTGTGTAGGGCACTGGAAGTGCATGGTTGGTGACTGAATGTACTTTGTGTGTGTGTGCGCACTGATGCCTGTGGAGAGGTTTGGCAGTATGTTTGTGCTTCCAGGTTGTGTGAGCACCTATTTATGAATTATGAACTCGGACAAGTGTTGCTCCACTTTTTTCTCATAAACATAATTGTATAGACACATGGCTTCACGTATAAACACCACATGGTCAGTTTTCTTACGCAGGAAGGTTTTCCTCCATGTAATTAAGTACACTTAAAACAAGACTTGCTTACTAGCCTGCCTCTGTACTTAGCATTTATTCAGTCTACTATGGAAGTCTCTATTGCCAAATACATTCCTTTGGGAGCTGAAAGTTACAAACAGTATAAGGTCCTATGCTGTGCAATGAAGGACTGCATTCAGACTATACTATGCGGGAGGATTTGCTCTGGGAAAGAAAACCATGAAGATACATCTCCAGGTATTTAGGCTCTTCAGTTTAAAATAGTTTGAAAAACTGTAGGTGAAAGAGCTTAGGCAAGCTCAGAGGAGAAATAAGTTTGAGAATTATTTAATCTTTAAAAGAATTTGTTGAAGGCATTAATGGGTTCTCTGTTCTTTGGTACATCTAAGGACAAAGATGCAAGTGATCAGCATCACTGTGAGCATAACTGCACACAGCTTTGACTTGAATTATTCAGGAGGGCAGAGGAGCTGATCTCATGATTTGTGGCCTTCAAAATATGTCTTCACCTGCTGCTTCTCTTTTTGGGCAGTGCTCAGGTCTGCACATTATCTCCCTCTTTCCTGAGCTGTTTGCTTCACCTCTAGCATTTAATATGGTCAGAAGATAGGAATCCTCAGGGAGAGACTGGTCAAGCCCCCTGTGCCCAGCAGTAGCCACGCTGCTGGTTCCGCAGGTACAAATGTCAGCCTGGATGTGAGAGTGGACGTGCCGGGTGGGTGAGTGAGCAGTGGCCAGCAGGTGTGTGCAAAGATGGGATCGTGACTGTGTGTGAAGTCCTGCAGGGCAGAGTGGAGCCCTCCCCAGCAGTGCACGCTCAGCCGTGTTCTGGAGGGGGTGTGTGGATGTGTGTCTGTATGAGCACGTGTGTCTCTGTTCCACCTTCCTGACAGTCTGTGTGGCCTCTGCCTTGAACTGTCTGAACTGCCATGTTGATTTCATGTTGTCTTTCAGAATCACTATCAGTGACCCCTGAGGACTGGCAGCCACGGTACGTTTTGCACTCTCCCTGCGATGCATGAGTCGTTGTGTCCCCATCCTCCATCACTTCGCTCTGCAGCCCACCTCTGCTGCCTAGTTCTTGTGTTAGTAACAGAGTCCCTTGTCCAGTGAACCACCTCTGCCAGGATCTCATAAAGGGAGGAGTCTTGAACAGAAAAACTGGCTGATCAGAGACAGAGCAGCTGCTTGAGCTGCAGGAGCTGGGAAAGCCTCAGGACCTGGCTGAAGGTTACTAGAGGACCCTTTCTCTGCTTCCAGACAGGAGGTGGGATGGGGGAATGAGCTCTGCCCAACAAGGTGTAAACTGTGTGTATCTTTCATTGGCTTGTATCCACACTGACTGGGAGATCAGCTGAATGAACCCTGTTTTGATGTGGTTTGTCAGCTCTGTTAGGATCAAGATAGAGACTTCGGGAGCTGTTAGTTCAGACTCCTCTTCTTATTCTAATGTCTGGCTGGAGGAGTGCTGCTGTCCTCACTGTGTCCCTAGTGCTCATGGAAGGCAGGAGGAGTTTGGGTCCTTAATAGCAGGACTTCCATGCCTGAGTGCAGGGTAACTGACCTTGAATGTTCCCCGTTCTCCCTGTGTACCATCATCCCTGTTAGAAACTCCCTTTGCTTGTTCTTCACTTAACCCTTCACCTCCTAGGTTACTCTTCTGCTTCCATTCAAACTGCCTTCTCTCCTCTGCCTTCTACCCCTGTGAGAGGAAGGGTTTAGTGATCCATATCCCCCCAAATTCTCTGCCCTGAGCTCCTGCCTGTTTCCCTTTCCTGTCTCTCCCTGCATTTTGCAGCATTGTACTTGTTCAGTGCAGAGCAGGGTACTGGGGCAGGCTCAGGTGCACTGTGCTGGCCCAGCAGTTCTTCCTTGTCCTGTTAATGCTGAGGGTGTGGAGAGGGAGATCTGGCAAATTCTCCTGAGTCTCTTTTCTTGGCAACCTCCATCCTTTATTGTCAAAGGGGTAGACAGGGCAGAACAAGGCAGGCATGGGTGTTTTGGACCCTTTACGGATGTTTCTTGAAGTGAAAGGTCTGACTGAGGAGTGGAACAGCAGCTCCTGTCGGTTCCCTTGCTGCTGGTTATGGTGCAGAGAGCTGGGGAGTGTGTACTGAAGTCCTGTCTTAAGAACAGTGTGAGTTCAAGCCCCAGTTAAAGGGCAGGAGGGTTCACAGCTGGCCCCCAGCTTGCTGCAGATGGTGTCTGTTACTGCTGCATGTAACTGCAGTTAGAGCCGAGAGGTGTCACATCAAACCAGTGCAGTGGTGGTTCAGTGATTGACATCTTTGAGGACGTCATCTGTCAGAGGTGTGGGAGCAATCGGCAGCTTCCTCCAATACTCTGCCTGCTGCAGACATCCCTGGCAGCCCTGAAAACGTGCATCCTGGTGAACGACTTCAGGAAAGAGGCTCGGTGTTGTCTGTACCTCGTTCTGGGACTCGCTGTTATGGGGCATTCTGTTCTTAATCTGGTATAAAGAGCACCAAGGAAATAAAAATTAAACTAAAACAACACCAAAAAACAACCCAAACCCCCACCCCAAACCTTTTGTAGCCCAAGGGAATAAATGTAATATTTTACCATCTCTCTTAGGTCCTTAACAGCAGAGCTCTGGCCCTTTGGTTCCTAGATAGGATTAGCTCAGTGTTCTGTCTGCATATGGCTTGTAAGACTGACTTCGAGGGATGTGACAGTCTGTAACTGGTCTTCTCGGGCTCCTCCCAGGATTCAGGTCTTATTTCCCATGTACTGGAGACTGCCACAGGCTTCCCCATGAGCAGAACTTTGTTCCTTGTTCTGACAGAGGAGTGTGACTTTTCAGTGATGTGAAAGGGCTTGGCTAGCAGTGTGGTGAGGCAGACTGGAGCAGCATTTCAGGGGTAAATGCTACTTGAGAGGTACTCTGTCCCTGTTTGTGCTGGGAAGGGGCTTTCAGCCTTTTGTAACCTTACCAGGCGCATTCTGCAAGTGTTTCCAGAAAACCTGAGCAGAGACAAAACCTGTAACTTTAAAAAGTGACAGCTCCTCCCCCTAAAATGCTCTGAGTGCTGAGAGAAATAAGTGAAAATTAGAGTACATTACAAAAAAGCCGCCTCTCTCCCTGCAAATTATTTCTGCTCCTTTCAGCACTGTTTGTTCTGGTGAGGTCAAGTGGCCTCTCTTGCCAGAACACATTACACAGTGACACAGTGCAGCAACTTCAAGCATCCTTTTCTTGCAAATCCGCAGAGGCTGTTAGGACAACCTATCCAAACTCCTGAAATGCAAGAAGTCCTTCAAGCTTCTCAAAAATAAAAAAAAAAAGCCTTCTAACACATGTGACAGTGCAGCAGCATCTCACTGGAGGCTGAGCTGAAGTTTTGTAAGGTTTTCAAGTGCTGTTACTGTTCCAATGACAGCAGGAGCCCTCGAGTGCTTGGTACAGCTGCATTTACACCACGAGCACCCTTTAGAGATAGCGCACAGATCCCATTGTCATGAAGCTCAGGCTCACAGATTCCCCAGCTGTAACATCTCATTGCAAGTTTTCCTTCTGGGAGACTGTATTATTTCAGCATCCTTCCAGGGTGGCTGTAGTTTCCAGGTTAGCTCAATCCCATCATTATTTGTTGTGCAGGAGCAGTAACTTGATTGGCATGCTGACAGTGGGCTCTTGTAGTCCCCACTGCCACTTTCAGTCAAGGAAATAACATTGGGAAGTGTTTTAGTGTCTGAAGCGTTTCATGTGTCATTTCCCAAGGTAACCAATAAGGGGTTGTAATTGTTTTGAGATCTGGGGCTTGATAGATATGGAGCAATAAATTCTGCTGAGGTGTAATAACCAGGACTGCAGAGCTGCTCTGGTTCGTTTGCTGAGACGAGGGAGCTTGTCCCAGTTTATGGGACTATGTCTCCTCTGGTACCAGCATGATTATAGACTTGCAGTCAGAGCAAAATAAAAGCCTTCCCTGTCCTCAGAAGCGTGTATTGGCGCAAATATCCTCCTCTGCCCTGCTTCCCTTCCTCCCCTCCCTTTCCTCACCCTGTGTTAGGGGAGGGCTTTCATTTCCAGCAGTTAGTTGATTCTCTGTGATCTAAATTAAAGCTTGTCAGTGTGGAATTGTTCAGGCGTTAATTCTGCGACGCCTTGTTCTCTGTGATCAGTGCAAATGCTGCTTCTCTCGTTAGTCTACATCCTTTGGGTTTGCTCTTTGCATTTCAGGCAGTTTGGACTGTAAAACTACTCTGGCTTGGTACTGAACAATGTAATTAAAATTATACACCATCACGATGGTGCTTAGCTTGCAGACACTGCAGGGAGCATGATTTAAAGGAAAAATGTAGATTAGACTCACTGACTTACAGAACACTTTTTTTATCTGTAGAGTTCTTAAAAGCCTGTAGTCAGTCTGAAGTGGTCTTTCAAGTAGAGAGAGAGAGACAGCAGTGGTGTTGTCTTGTATTTTCTGGGCTTTTACTTTTCCCCAGTCCCTTACAGGATGGAGAACCTAGAACACATAATCCATGCAGAAAGCAAACACTTAAGTTGCTGCCCGCTCCCTTAGCTTAAGCATCGGCACAAGAGATGGAACAGAATGGAGCAGCAATGGCCAGAGTTCCTTTTGTTGAAGCTGCATTTGCTGAGCACCAGAACTAGAGAACTGAGAGCAGCAAAGAGGGACATCAAAGATGAGTGTGGTGTATTGGAACAGGGGATCTTGGGGTTTTGCAGTAGGCTCGAGGGCAGGGGAAGGTGCTCGTCCAAACCAGCCGAGAGCCTCTGACAGCAGCGCATCTCAGAGGACCCCATCCATGCTGTGTGACTGTCATGTGCTTGATACAGGAGCTCACTGTTGTCCATGCTTCTCAACTCTCATTCCAGAGCCGCTGCACTCACTGGCAATAGATCTCTGTACTTCCAAATTCCAGAGGGAGAGCAAAGCTGGCTGTCCAGCAGGTTGCTTTACGGGTGGTCCGTGCTGTGCAGAAGGGCCGGTGCGAGGCCTGATCCAAACCCGCGTGTCTCCTTTGCGGAGCTGCGCTCTGGGCGTTTGTGCCTCACGTTTTATTCTCTTGCTGGCTCAGGCGAGGTGGAGAAGCATGTGTGATTGTGACTGCGATTGCTGTGCTAACCACAGTGTGTGTTCTCTTGTTTTTTGTTTTCTGCTTTTTCACAGCAGAAGGGGCCCCGCCTCACCTACTCGACCTACCATAATCCGACCGGCTGAACCGTCCCTCTTAGATTTATAACTCGAGGCTGTAGACAGCTGGCAACGAACGCCGTGCTGGCGGCTTCCCCATTCCACCCTCCCTCCCACTGCCACAGTCACTCCTCTCATCCATCCCACCTCTCTGCCTCCTGCCACCCCTTCCCGGTGTGTTGTACAGCACTAGCCTAGTGATCGAGCTCTTCGTCTTCACCCCTGCGTCCTGTATTGCTTTGTGAGTGTAGAGTAGCCTTCACCCAGTGGCACGGATCCCCAACATACACGGGCTCCTTGGAGAGATCAGCTGCAGGGACGTCCTTATGTCCAGCTGGTGGCTGTCTGTCCACCCGGGTATTTCATCGGCTGGGTCCAGCCGGGATACGTGTCCTGCCCACATCCGTTAGCTGTAGCACCTGGGGCTGATCTGTAGCTGTTTTCTTTTCTTGTAGTTAAGAAGACAAAAGTGTGACTTAGGAAAAAAAAAAATACTATCAAAACATGACACCGTTAGGAACAGATTAAATGTCCTGTGTATTAGTTTGACTTCTAAGGTGCAAAAATTCATGTTGGGAACAGTGCAATCAATTTTATCTCAAAGTGAGGCAGGGAGATGGAGAAGGGGGGAACTCAAGGGATCGGCACAGTCCTGCTAGAGCGAAGGCTGAGATAGCGCGCACACACCTCTGCGTGCAGGGAGCTCACGGACCTGCTCGTGTTCACCTCCCCAAAAGAGCTGGGGACATCCTGCTGGGGACGCACGGGCTTGTGCCAGCGGTTGTCTCGCATCCTCATTTTTGGCTGACTTTCCTGAACCTGGCAGGGAGAGGGGAATAGATACGCTGCTCCCCCCTTGCAAACGGACAACCAAATGTTTTCAGGGAGTTTGCTGTGTAATGTTTTGTTAAAACTATTTCTGTGTTGAATAAGCACATCTTCCAGTGTGTTTTGGGTACTGTGGTGACTTCCTCTGTAGCCTTTTCTTCTTGCATGTGAATGGTACGTGTTTGGGGAAACTTGTAACCGTTGTTGATCGCAACTCATCTTCTTAAGGTTTGGTTTTTACTTTTCATGCTACATGTATAAAAAAAAAGACTTGAGAATTAAAAGTGTATCACCCCTGTACATCTCAGCTGTCATGTGTCTACCAGAGCTACATGAGCCACCTGTGTTGCAGGCTTTCAGCCAGGCTTGACTCAGGTTTAAATTCTCTTATTTCTGTG
The DNA here is from genome assembly GCF_000699245.1 of Pterocles gutturalis. Classification (NCBI taxonomy): domain Eukaryota; kingdom Metazoa; phylum Chordata; class Aves; order Pterocliformes; family Pteroclidae; genus Pterocles; species Pterocles gutturalis. The sequence goes on from NW_010118579.1 coordinate 49,784, forward strand.
CTATTGCTCTTAATTTCTGTTGTGAATCCTCTATTGTTCTGATGCCAATTCCTTTCTGTATTTTAACTATTGTTTTACTACTTCTCCTCCTTTTCCTTCCCTTTTCCCTTTTTTCTTTGTTTTTCTTGTCTCTGAACTCCAGCCGGCCGGGTAAGGCCAGTCCCTCCCGCCCAGAGAGCCCAAAGCCACCATTTGACATGTAGGCCTGCTCCCTCTGAGACTCTTTGCCTGCCTCTTAGCTGTTCTGTCCTGGAATGGTCTGACTCCAATCTCACACTTGGCTTGTTTTGTTTGTATTTTGTGACACACACATATCAGATGTGACTGTAGTGAAACTGTTTTTTTGTTGGTTTTTTTTTTCTCAGCTGCTTAAAGGAGTTAAACAAGTATATTGTAGTAATGAGAAACATATCTTTACTGTTATAAATATATATAAATATATATATAAGATGAAAAATCTATCTATGTCCAGGTGTTTAAAGCCGTTTGTGCTTCCATGTGGATATTAGGAAATACTTAAGTAGGGAAAAAAAAGAATATCTATATACATATATACACACACACATCCACAAAGGTAACCAAATGCTGATGTTGAGTTTCTGAGCTGATGTTAAATTCTCTGCTTTGTGCAGTTGGGCTGTTGTATTACCCCAGAGTTGTGGGTGAGCTGTCTCAGTGCTGGTAGTAGCTGTGATGCAGTTTGTGATCTACCTGTCACTCTTGTTTATTGGATGAAATAAACGATCATTTCTGTATAATGAAGGTCTCCGTGACTAGAATAAAACCATCTCTCTTGTTATTTCTCTGGGTGATTTTCAACCTGTGTTTAATTATGACCTGATCTTTTCATCCCATAGAGCTTAAAAAGCTAGATGTGCGAGCAGGTGCTGTCACTGGTAGGGGAGGTGGAGCAGATGTGCAGCAGCAGCGGTACCCAGGAGCTGCCCTAGAGTGCAACAGCTCGTCAGGTGCGATCTGTAGTGCTTCCTTCCTAGGTGTGTTGTAGCTGTCTCTGTCTCATGTGTTTCTTTGGGCTGTAACTTCAGCTTCTACTCCACTGAGGCAATAACCATTGCTTGCCCTGCCCTGTCCTCAGTTTTTGTTTTCTTTTTTTTTTCCCTCACTGGAACTGTTCCATCTGTGCCTGGTGTCATATATATAGGGTTGATCTTATAGTTTTGCCTTCAAAAGTATAAAGTCGTTTGTATTCGTTCAAGTAAATATTAGAGCCTTATTTTGCAGAACTGGAAACCCCAGTCTGCCGGTTATCAGAGGTTAAGGATGTTCTGATGAGAACACCAGCTCTGCTGCCCAGGCCAGCGAAATTCCTGTCCACTCATCTCCAGCCTTGTCCACCAGTGTCCCCTTCCCGGTGTCACAGCTGTTCCCTGTGGTTATGCTTTAAGAAGCATTTTTCTCTCTCTCCTCCCATCAGAGGTGCAGAGGCAGCTCAGTTGCTCCAGTTTAAAGCTCTTGTGTCAGTTAACAGTGGTTCTGCCCCAGTGTCTGCTCTTCCTTTGCTCCAAGTACAGCTGGGGTCAGGGAAACACTGCTAAAGGGAACAGAGTGAAAAATGAATCTGAACGTGGCTCTGGCTGTGAAATGCTAGCCAAGAGAAATGTCTCTGGCATGTCAGCAGTCTGCCACCAGGAAAACAGTCATGAAAGCCAAGGGGAAAGGGCAGTGAGGCCAGGGCAGGTGTTTCCAGAGTTGAGCTGGCTTTTTTTAATAAAGAATACATTCTTTTTTTTTTCTGGCCAGATTTCAGGGTGACCTAAACAGAAGAAATACATCTAGTCTGTGCCCATCTGAATAAGTTTATTCAGAAAGCAAATTTGTAACAGGATTAAGTCACCTTTGCAACAGCCTGCAGCTCTTCTTCACTGTTCTTGTCTCCTTCACAGTGCTGGAGTAAACACCCAATAAATATTTATTCCATTTTTAATAATGCTCTGCGTTAAATCACAGCCCTGCCCCCAGTAGTTACACAGATTTATGAACAGCCTGAGCAGCTGTAAACACTGCACCAGGCTTTGTCCATCTTCAGGAGTATCCAGCATTTTACATGTGCACACCCCCTGACAGCCAGGAGCCTGGGAGCCCCTGTCGCTTGTGCTAACAACAGACCCTACTCATGCCATCCTGTGAAAGGAGTTCAGGAAACAGCTTCCATCTTCCACCTGTGGCCTTGTCTGAAAGCACCAGTTGTTCTGTGTGCCTTTTTTTTAGTTGTATATAGAAAAATCAAAATGAACCATTTGGGGGGAAAAACAAACAAAAACAACCAAACAAAAAAACCCCAAAACCTAAAGAAACCACGTCAGTCATCCCCTGCCCTGTACAGCTTGAGCAACATGGACAGAAAGGAAATGGTGCCTGGTGTCGTTGTTGCCAAACCCCGGAACTGATACCATGTCTCTCTTGCCGGGGCAGCAGGGAGGTGGTGTGTGTGCTTGAGGCACCAGCGCAGGCCCTGTGTGTCTGGGTCATACACTCTGCCAGGTCCCTTAACCCTCCCTGCGGGTCACCTTACAGCTGAAGCTGACCCTCCTCAGAGCAGGCACTGCTTGCCTGAAAGGGAAATTGCAAGATATCTACCTGCAGCTCACTTCACAGCTGCACCCCCCAGGGGTTTGCTTTGCTGCTGCGTCAGGGGAACTCTCTTCCCCCCCAGGTTTTGTTTTCTCCTTAGAGTCAGGGCTACAGCTTCACAGCAGTGCCAGGTGCTGCCTCTGCTGCTGCTGTGTGTCCCCAGACCTTCAACAGGGGCCCCAGGATCTTGGATTCCACCCCTCTAACACACCCAAATGGGAGAAGAGGAAATGTAAGTGATGGAAAACTGGAACCCCTAGAGACCAGAAATTCAAAACAAAGCATGTTTATTAAGTGGTTTCCTTTTACTTATTTCTCCCCTTTTTTAAAATAAATAAAACCTTCAGACACATACAAGTGAAACATCCTTCAAAGTGCAGTTACATTTCCACCCCACTCCCAAGAATCACATAAAGCTTTGTCAAGTAACCAAAAGACTCAAAAGGCCACCCTCGGTCCCCTCCCCTAGCACTGAGAGTAAATGGGGCTGTCATGCCGCCAGCCTGTCCCTTCTGGCTGCTCAAGGCTGACAAGGCTGGTTTGGGCACGGTTGCAAGAGGCAGGCTGCAGAAGAAAGTGGGAAGTTTGAGATACAGAGTATGAAACAAACCCAACCTGTTCAGAGTCCAGAGGGTTCATCAGCAGAATAAGTTAGTTACTTTGGGAGGCCTGGAAGGAACTAGGCCTGTGACAGTCATGAGTGACAGATCAGAACCGTTGCTCAGTTGCTGCTGTGACACTGGTGGCAGTCTGGGATAAGGGATTAAGTCATTTTGCCAAAGTCATGGAATCCTCTTCCCCCAGGTGAAGCACCAGCTGCCTGCCAGGGTTAGTCTGAGTCTGCCTGTGCGCCAAGCACAGCAAGTAACAGAAGGAAGAGAAAGGGAGGATGAGGTCTGATGCTCAAGCTCTGTCGGATGCAATCCCTCTTTCCTGATTTCTTTAAAGCAGATACCTGTCCTGGCCAAGGGCACTGAGCACAGCTCTCAGTTAAGTCCTTTCAGGCTCATAGAAAATTGTTGTAAATAAGATTTAGCGCCTCTTAAACTACCATGATTTTGACCTCATCGTTCTCGTCAGCACGGTAGAAGAAGGGAATGCAGGGGTTTTCCAGGGGGGAGCCCAGCTTCTCCTGAGGGTTCTGGATTTCTCTGAGAAGCTGCATTATTTGCTGTGCTGTGGGGTCCTGGCTGGGCTGAGCAGCTTTACTGTCACTGGGGGAGAAACCGGAGTGGTGAAGAGCAGCAGCCTCCTGTTCTGCTTCATCTGACAGACTCACTTCTCGTAGCCCTGTGAGGAACACAGACAAGCGGGCGGGTAACTTCCCATCCATGCACAACAGAGAGACCTCTGGTTATTCCATATTACAGAACGTGTCCTGGCTGCAGCTTACCTTCTCCATCAGTAGCGTTCAGTTCAATGCGCCTCTCCATGGGAAGTACGCTTTCACTCTGGCTTGCCTCTGGGTTCTGAGCAGCTGCTACGTACTTGCCGTACCATTCGTTCCTTTCCCTGACCAGGCGCATCACTAACTCCTGCAGTTCCAGTAGTTTTATCTGCACCAAAGTAAAGGAAACCTATGAAACACACACACCCCCGTGGCCACAAACACTGCGCTACAGTTTGCAGTCCTGCCTCTGTCACAAAATTACCAATTTCAAGCTTAAAGCTAGCTGAAGGGCAGGGGAGGGTTTGGACTGTGCGAGTGCTCCCAGGCCTGCCCTGCCTGGAGGAGTACGATAAAAAAGATTCCTTGCCTTCATCTCCTCCTTATCCTGAGCCAGTCTGCTGATGTACTCCTCCTTCTCCTGGTGCCGCTGTTTGAGGATGGCCCTCTGACTCTGGTACAACGCTATGTACTCCCCTGGAACACAAGAGAAATGTAAGGAGTGTTAGATGGGGGTACAAGCCTTACGGTGAGCACAGAACACCGTGGTGTGAGGATCCAGCAAATGCAGCCCTGGAGTGGAGATCAGCCTAGGCAGGCAGCAGTACGAGACCTGAGCTGCATGGCAGTTGGAGAACTCCAGCTCCAAAAGCTGTTGGGGACCTTCTGTTCCCCAAATAAATAACGCACTGAGCACGCTTCAGCTTGTGCTGGTGTTGCCTGAACGTACCGATGGTGTCTGTCTCCCCAGACAGCTGTATGCAGCGGTGTTCCAACTCCTCTAGCCGCTCCTTCAGGTCAGCTTTCTCACGCATCAGGTCTGTGAAACGGGACTGAACACAAAAACGGGGATCAATCACCCGAGCTGCTCATGTACAGAGAATACCTGCGGTAAAGACAACACCCTCCCTTCACACAGGTCTGAGCCTAGGGAACAAATCTTGCTGCCTTTGCAGCTTGTCTCAAATTTGATGCTGAAAAGGAACAGAGAGGAAAAGGCTAGAGAAGGCATAACAAAGCATCTCTCATTTTGGGAAGCAGAAGGGCTGATGAAACAGAGTTCTTTTTAACCTTCTCAGTGCTGGGACAGCACAACTCTGCTCGTACGTGGCTCCAAGACTGCAGACCACCTGCTTCATCCCAGCAGGGTGAAGACACCCAGTCTGTTTTTCAGCAATTTCTTTAGAAAAAGACCACAGCTGAGTGTTAGGCCCTTGTACTTATAGTCTTTAAGGGGGGTGGGAGTTACTGTGGCAAGCTCTCCTGTGCTGAGACAAGCAGCAATAAGCCTTATAGGAAGTAGCTTATTACTATGGAACATCAGCTGCTTATTCCCCTGCAGTGTGTGTGTGCTGTTAACAGAGTCTGACACTGGTGAAAGTCCAGCAGAGCAGGGTGGTGGGGCTGAAAGAGGAGAAGATCATTTGCTCACCTGTAGTTTCTCCATGGCTGTTTTCAAAGCCTCGTGAACCTCCACCGGAACAGTATCCATAGTGGAACCTGAGGGGACAGGTGTGACTTACAGTTCCCCCTTGGACACGATGCACTCACACAACCTGTAGGTCTGTTTCACAGGGGCCAGGGCCAGCGGGCCAAGGCATGTTGTTTGTCCCGCAACAGCAAAAAGTTTTTACCTCCACCCAGCAGCACATTATGTTGCTGTTCCTGCCTCAGAGCCGCTATTTGCTGCAGGAGGCTCCTGCACTGCTGCTTCTGAGCAGCCAGCTGCTGCCTCATGTCTTCCCGCTCCTTCTCTACTTGGGACATGGCAGAGGTCAAGAAAGCAACCTAGGAAGAATTCCAGAGTATGCAGATGAGTGCTTCCCCTGTGCATCTCAGGACAAAGAGAGTAACGGTTTACCCTGTTTCATTTCGGGGTTCGAAACCAAAGTACTAAGTGATTGCCCTGGAACTAAGCCAGGCAGCTGCCACTGCATCTCATCTCGTTCCCAAGTAGTACGAATACGCAGGTGAAACACTAGCTCCCACAATAGCTGTTTGATCGCAGTATTTCCCAATTATGACTGTACTTATAGAAAAATCTAGTAGATATTCAGTACCATTCCAAATTGCCTTCCAAACTACAGAGAACATCATTGTAATTAGAGAGCTACTCTGCCAGCTGAGTTGTCTTCATAATTAAAGCCACTGCCAGACTATCTCACAAGGATGCTGCAGAAGTCACTCAAATTATTCTATGATTCTAAGTCTTGATTTTCTGCTGCTGTGCACAAGGAACTCTGACACTTTCCTCATTACTGTGCCTCAGCTGGTAGGGATCACAGCTGAAAACAGCCATTCCATGTACCCACTGGAACCTCTCGATTTCTAGATGTTTGTTTATAACTAAAACCAAAGGCTTTTCTACCCATTAAGACTCACCATTTCTTCATGGCTCTCAAACTTCTCTGGGATCACAAATGAAGATTTTTGGATTTCTTCTGTCATTTCTTCACTTTCATCTCCATCTCCTGTAAAAGGCGGAAGGTGAACAAAGAGGTAATATCTCAGAGAGCCCAGCTCTGCCTCCTCCCTGGACACCAGCTGCAGCCACTCACCATCCAGTCGGTGCAAAATCCTCCCATCCAGGTCTGCTGCTAACTGACTGATCTGGGCCTGCAGCTCTTTGTTCTCCTTAGCTACAGCTTCCAGACTTTCCTGCAAGAGAGAAGCAGAAGATCACTGAAACCTGCACAAGGCAGACTGCAAACAGTCACAACACCTTCAGGCAGTAGCACCACGCACACAAAAAGCAATGCTTCTGCTCCAGACACATATCATTCACCGGTATGGCACAGGGTGTAATCATGGAATCATAGAACAGCCCAGGCTGGAAGGGACTGCAGAAGATCATCTGGTCCAACCTCTTGCTTAATTAATATTTAATGCAGTTAAGCACCTTTCCTTCCATCTTTTCACTTGCCCCTTTTCGCTGTTACCTTGGTCTGCTGCAGCTCTTTCAGGTGCATTTCCACCGTCACTTTCCCCTGCACCTCCTCATGCTGGAGCCGATCCATGAGCTGTGTCTGCAGCAGGTACTGTTTGTGCAGTTCCTCCTTCTCGGCAGCCAGCTGCTGGTACGCCACCGTGTACTGCTGCAGGTAGGTGTAGTACTGGTCCCGCTGCTCCTGCAGACCCTGCGCCTCCTGTGTTTTCAGCTCCAGCTAACGCAACAAGATCAAACTGTCACATCAAACCATTTCTGCCAGAAAAGCTGATCCCTGTGACATGATCCAAACTGTCAACGTTGCCCCAAAGCCACCAACTAGGCAGGCAGCCACCACCTGCCCCCACATGCTGGTCCCCCACATCAGACAGCAGATGATGGGGGAAGGCTCCCAGCTTGATCCTTACAATACCAATTTCCATCCTTCCATCAAAGTCTGGAGGGTTGCCAGCAGTTTGCATAAACCGCTGCGTACCTGCCCTGCCATCCCCCGGCTGTTGCTTACCGTCTCTTTGAGCTCCCCCAGGTTCTCCTGCAGCTGCCCAAGCTTCTTGGCCAGCTCCTTCTTGACGTGTTGTTCTGAATGTAGGGCGCTTGTAACCTCCATGTTTTCATTTGTCTGCGAGACAAATACCACTGGGTAGGGAAATTGTCCCAACCAACATAAACACATGCTCTCAATAAACCATATTCATTCCCGATACAACAGGGTACCATCCCTCTTGTTATTCTGGCCTGGAACTAAGGGCCATAAATTGACTGTTCAAGGCAGTAAATAACTTAGAAGGTTTAGAAGATGGGAGAAGAGCAAGGAAAGAGCCAGGGGAATCGGTGCTGGGACAGTGCCAAGAAGAGGCCTGGCATGTCACACAGCCTGTCAGCTCCAAAGCAGATGGGTGGTACGAATATCCCAAACAGAGCCACAGACATTCAAAAAACAAGAAGAGGAGTTCAGAAAGTACTAAAGAAAAATCAGCAGCTAGCCCATGTGTCAGTTTGCCAGGGCCCCGAAGGGGAAGCTGCTACACTACTGAAGGAAGAGTAAGGATTCAGCTCCAGGACGGGTAAGAATGAGAGGACTGCTGAGAACTTCTTTCTCACGGGCAAATACAGGGAATGGAAAACTAGTATCTTCAAGGGTAAAAGGGCAGGAGGAATACTCAGGGAAAGAAACAGTGTGACTGCCAGGGGATGAGAAGGAAAAGGAAACTGCTCTGGACACAGATATTGGTTCATCGGCCAGAGCACCTGAGGGACTAAGGGATTACAGGGAACCTCCTGGCGTGGGAATACATCTCGCAGAAGGTGGAGTATCCACAGCTTCAGAGGACAAGAGACAGATAAGGCTTCTGCCAGTTTTTTACATCTGTGCTATGAAAGGACTGCACCAGTGAGGGAAGCATGGGGAAAAGAAGCACGAAAGAGACATACCAGTTTGACAAACCCATTCTGCAGCTCAGCCAGCTGCTCCTTCAGCTCCCGATTTTGTCTCAGTGCCCTACTGATTGTGGCCTTGTCACTCTGCATGTCCTCCAGAATCTGCTGTCTGTCCACAGACTCCTCACTGTAGCGCTGCACAGCCTTCTCGAGCTCCAGCAGCCGCTCCTCCTGCTCCCGGTTGAGGTGGCTCAGCTGCTCGTTGTCCCAGACCTGGGCCTGGTACTGCCCGTGCAGCGCCTCCTTCTCTTGCTGCAGCCGTTGGATCTCCTCCTGCAGACTCAGCTCAGCTGCTGTGGGCTCTGCTGGTGAGGAAGGCTCGATATCCATGGGCTTCACTGCTGAGGAAATGGAATCAAAAGCAGCTCAGCCAAATGTGAATGACAGTGTAATACACATCACTATCACGGATGCAAAGCATACCCCAACCTATAGGGCTCCATGACCCAGAAGGTATCACCATCTGCAGTATCCAGTCCTCACTGCAGGGCACTGAGAGAAATGAAGGAGTAAATGACCCCAAAACCAAGCCCAGCATCCTCTGGTGCTGCTGACTCCCTCACAGCCCCAGCAAGAGCATCCTGCCTTCCCAAACTCTGATGCCAGAGAGGATGACAGGACAGTGAGGTGGATACGAAAGACGTGAACAGGCTGCTGGTCTGTTAGTGGAAGTAGTTCACTTGCTGTTTGCTGGGATGAAAGATTCCCCAGTGTCACCAGGACTTCAGCTGCCTTCATGGCTTCAGAGCACGAGACCTACCTGCACCTCATGTGCAGAAGCTCCTGCACAGCAAGGACAGAGTTAACCAGCTGGTAGTGTGCAGTGTGAAGCCCCACTCTGGAAGCCCTACCTGATTTGCTCAGCAGCTCTGTAACATTGGCTTCCAGCTCCCGAATTTGGGTCATGTACTGCTCCTTCTCCTCTGCCATTGTGCGGACCTGCAAGGCCACACAAGTGAAAGTTAAAACAATGTTCACGGTGCATTTACTCCTGCCTGTGTTACCCAAAAGCAGCTGTGATACTGCCCCTGACGTTACCTGCTCAGAGAGCTGCTCTACCCGCTGCTGCCAGATGCTCCTCTCCTCCTTCAGTTTCTCTACGTACTGATCCCTTTCTTCCTGCAGCTGGTGAAGTGACTCTGAGAGCTGTTCAAAATAAAACACAAAGGAAATCATATTGGCTGAATAAATTTGTCAGTGACTGCTTAAGGGATAAAAGCCGGAAGGAACTAGTTAATGCAAAGCTCAGGCTGCATTCTTCTGCCACACAAGTTTCTTTCACAGAAATCAAGATTTGGATCATATTTCATACAACTTCTTACCTGAGCAACCTGGGCTTCCAGGCTCACCTTCTGCTCCAGTGCCATCTGCAACTGCTGGTTGGCATCCGGACTCCCTGCCTGATTTGAGAACTGCCAACAAAAATCAAAAAGTTATCGCAAAATGTTAATGTTCAGTTTCTGTGTAGCCTTTCCCTGATAGTAACCTGCCACACGATCCACGTTGTAACCTTCTATAGTTCTTTACAGTGCTCCAACTCGCAGTGAAGTTCAATGAAAAAAAAGCTTAGATTTTAACCCTGTAACACAGGCTGAACTGGGCAGCTCCTCCCTACCAATTTTATATTACTTTTTTTTTAATTAAGAAAATGTGCTTTAACCAAATCATTTCACTCAGAAACTCTCTGCATTCCCAGAGTCTGTATTATACATTTATCAGATGGTATAAAAGCTTGTGACCTTAATAGTTGTCAAATATGTGAAGAATTTAAAGCCAGTGTCTGGAACATGTCAGTGGGCTAAGCAGCAGGGCTGGTTCAGCTGAGACACACTCCTTTTCCCTGAAGAGTAGCAGTTGGCTACTCAAAGGGTAACTTAAGCCACTGTCTGGGGGTAAAAAAACAGGGAAAAAAGCCATTTCTTCCCTCACAGGCTCACCTTAACACCAAGGTGAACTCTCTGAACTGCTAACAGCTGGGTTCGTGCATTCCCTTCCTAACTGGCTGTTTGTCTTAACTTTCCCCAGCTGACCCTCAGGTTGCCCTTGTCCAATTCACCTCCATCTGCCAGGGTGGGTACAAACACCACCCCTGCTCAACTGGTTTCTCAGTGAGACTGCACAGCAACTGAGTAACCAAAATGCTGAACAGACACAAGCAAGAAAAGTCACCGTATTTTCACACTTGGTACATTCAGTCACCCTCTCATATTGTGTAACATTCTCTTAGCAGACCAATGTCACAATGATTTTCAATCTACTGCTCCAGCTCCTTGGAACACAGAGGATGTCTTGATGAGACTTTGTGCCTTCCTTTAAAAACAAAACAGCCTTGCCCCCACTGTCAGAAGCGGTGTCTTTCAATGACCAGTGTGATCTACCCTCACATCTCAGAAGCGTTACGGTTACCTGTTGAATCATCAGTTCAGCCATTTCCAGTTTCTTATGCAAATCCTCCATATCCAGCTGCAGAGCTGAGTTCTTGGAAACCAGGGAGTGCACCTTTTCTGACAGCTCCGAATTCTGCTGCTTTGTTTCCTCACTACTTTTGCTGAAACAAACAAAAAATTGGAGTGGCATCACTATGTTTACTATGTTTTGCTGATGTCCATGTCAAATTTACAATCCAGTTCTTCATGGCAGCTAGAACCACTAGACATCAGATCTAGTGACTTTTTTTTTTTTTTTAATTAAATTGAATATCCAGCTGCCCAATTCACCACCTGTGGTCTGTGCCCCTTGTTATGTTTTGTGGCTCTACTGAGAACAGTAGTGTTTCTCTGCGGTAACAAGCAGAATGGACTTACCTTTGCTTGTACAGTTCCAGTTTCAGGTTGTCTCGCTCCTTCACTAACTCTTTGTTATGCTGGAGAAAAAGGAAATTCTTGATTCATCTACATTTAGCCAAACAAATAAGATGTTCAATAAACACTTCATTTCACCTTTAGCAGATCAGCTAAGTGGAAAAGGTCATAACTGTGGCAAAAATCCTCAGGACAGGTTTGCTTAGAACCTCCTGAATTTGCCAGGAATAAGTCTGCTCAGTCTTTTCAAGTGTGATGCTACTAACTGACCATGAGGTTATTTCTGCTAAATTCTGGATTAATATCAATACTGAAGTGTCTGTTTGATGGAGACCCTCCTGGGACATGTCTCAGTGAGGCTTCTGTTGTGCCAAGCTGGCAACACTAATGAAGTCAGGTGCCAGATCTGAAGACAGAAACTGGACCATATGGTTAGTGGTCACAGAAATCTGAATGAAGTTTGCCTTGATCATGGAGAATACAGGGCTTTACAAGGTTAATTAACAATTAACAAGGTTAATTTCTGCCTCTTCTCTAAGCAGGGACTACAGACTTTGCAGTACTGTAGTGACAAGCGAATAGCCAAAGGCAGAGCTGCTGGTTAAGCATAAACAGAAGTGACTCTTACCTTCTCTGACTGTTTTTGCTGCATAGAGATGGAGGACAAAGTACGTTCTAGCTCTGTTATCCTCTGGCGGGATGAACGTAAATGAGCAGCGAGGTTTTCAGCTTCTCCTAAACAAGTCAGAGCAGAGTCAGTGGTGGCCAGACCACAAAGAGCTTTTTGGAACTGGCTGAACAGCACTTTCTGCTTTGTCAACAAGCTCTAAAAGCACCACAGAGCTTTGTAGATCAGTAGACCTGGTTCCACTCCTGCCTCTACAGGTGAATCATTACCAACGCTGGGCGGTGAAGCTCTCTAACTACAGTCCTCACTTTTAGAAGGAGATGATGAAAGTTCCTTTGCAGAAATATTGACAATATGTTGTTTGGGGTTTTTTTCCTAATAGAATAAGTTCCTCAAATTTATTTCAGAATGAAAGGCTTGGGTAAAACCTACATTAACATGACAGCTGTGTGGGAGAGAGGGCGGAGAAAAGGGAACAAAGTTTTAAAAGAATCAGAAGAAAGTCAGAAAGGAACAGTCTGGGGTAGTCACCAGGCCCAAACAGGGCTGACAAGGCTTTAGTGATGCACAAAGAACCTCAACTGCCATGGGATCAACATGCTCCCCTTTGGGGGCAGCTATGATGACAGAAGCAGTGACAGTGCCAAGTGTTGCTCATTAAGGAGTCAGGGAGTGTTGGGAGCTGGCTGCCAGCAACTATCATGCCTGGGACTTGAAATCCACAGTTCAACCAACAGCTTGAGCTGGAGTGCTCACACTCACCTGATTTCTGCCGTGCAGCTTGCTGAGTGTGTCCAAGGACCGTCTGCAACTCAGACTTCTCAGAAACGAGAATTCCAATAGTCTGGATATGAACCTTTGGGAAATGAAAATCAGCTCAGTGCAAAACCTCTTTGCTTTTAACTGCAACATCCCTGTTGCCACAAAAGGATAATTCAATACAGGTAAAGAGCTCTCGCAGTTAAGACCAGTCTGCCTGACTCTCCCAGTTCTCCTGAAGGAATGGACTCACATGGCTTCCATGGCTTCCAGGATGAAGACTGTGAGCAGTCAATAATCCAGCAAACAGCAGAAGCCAGGTGATATTACTGCAGTGGAGGCTCTGCCTTACCTGTAGCTGTTCCCTCAGTGCTGCTTGCTCTTTAGAAAATTTCTGTTCAAACACCTTCTTCTCCTGTGTAAACAAATTATGCCTACTCAGCACAAAAATGTACATACTTAACCCTTGTTGTTTTATGTCAAACTGAAAAAGCAGTGCTTCACTGGTAGTACTTCCAGCATCTAAATGATATCAGTATTTTAAGGACATACTTCAGTCTTCCGTTATTTTAACTACTTCATTGTTTATCCATCCTAGAATGGCAGTGACGGCACAGCACAATCACGATTAGCATAAACGTGGCAGTGTTTGGAATGCAAACTGCTGGCAAGGACTTAAAACTGTAATCTTCTGCCTCCACTGCACTCCGCCAATACCCGAGCATTTAAATATTAGCTTTCGTCAAAATAAGAACACTGCCTGCCAGGCCCAACTCATGAACTCAAAATATTCAACCTTGTGCTACCAATGAAACTGAATCTAACGTAAGACGAGATCAGATATGCCTGTGCGACAGTCCACTAAGCTTTCTAGTCCTCAAAGAAACAGATCCCTATTTCTGTATCTATCCAAAAATAGGACACACCTTACCTTCTCCAGCTGATTCACTGCTTCTTGGTTCTGCTGTTTCTGTGGAAGAAAATTGATGTGCCAGTATTAAGAGAAAATACTCTCCTACTGCTGAAACTCCATTTCACTTTAACAAAGTAAGATACAAGTGAATACACACAGGATTTCCATTATCCTTTCTGTATAAGTCTAGGAAGTTTGTCTTAGCTATTAAAAATAACAGATTTGGGGCTCCCTTCACTAATGTACTTTATATGCCAGATATGTTTTTCATTGCTCAGTACATTACCACAGTTCTTCCCAAATACCACTCCTGAAACCCCTGTGTATTTGTATCTGAGCATCCACCAACGTCAGTTAAACTTGCATCCCACATCTGTGGAATTAATAATCCTGCTGTATTAGGATCATCACCAAAAATGCTTTAAAAAAAACACAAACAAAACCCACAAAACCCACAGTCTTTTCCTTTAACTGAGACCTTAGGCCCTTATCCCACTTAACAACTGGCCTTTAGGTCCCGCAGAGCTGCACTGACCGCAGGCTTCTGCAGAAGGTGGTATGAGAAAGAGCTGAAGCGAAGAACAGGGATAATTCTGTCCTAGCCGATCGCAATCTTATGGGTGAAGTATTTGGAGACCTGTTGACTGTACATGGTGCATCTTTAGACATGGGGTGAAGGAGCCACAAGTGGCAGCCACACAAACCCTGCTGCTGTGTCTGCCATTTGCTGCTGTTGTCCCCCAGCAGTGTTCTCACAGATGTCTCATAATTAACTCCGTAATTAGTACTTTTTCCCATTCCCAAAGAATGGATATTGGCCAGGCTGTTTACTGCTGCTACTTCAATGCATTTTGAAACACAACTACAGATGGAAGGGTGATGAGTCAGAGGTTTTGATTCTAGCCATGCCAGTGCACAACATAACCAGGAAAAGTAAAGGTGCTACACAGCTGCAGGCAAACAGAAAAGCAGGCAAAGGAGGAGACTCCTGGGTGGGCAGTGCGCTATGCCAGGTACCTCTGCAGCCCAGCTAAAAGCCAGAAAGAAACAGAATGGAACAAAAATAACCCAAAACAAAAACTAAACAAGAGGGGTCATGGGGTACACTGGGAAATGCAGAACTTTGGGAAAAGTTTGAGAGAGGAACAAAATGGGGAAAAGTATTTCACACAAGAAAGGCTCTTTTCAGACTGAAACCAGTCCACTTAGCTGCATTGCTTGCAGTGTTAAAGCTGAAGGCTGAAAAGCAGCAGCGGGAATCCATGCAGGCCACAGGACAAAGCAGTTCATTCACTGTGCCAAGAGAAGCTGAGGATATGATCAGAAACCAGTCCCAGGCTCTCTCTTAGGCCTATTGCTCCCACTCTGCTGATATATTTAGAACAGCATCACCACCTGCAGAAACAGGTTTTCACACTGCTGCCAGCACCAGAATTCTGTACTTCACAGATTCAGACCAGCAGCAGAAATAGCTGTTTTATCAGGATGCTTCTCATCCAGGGAAAGCATGATGAGACCACCAGAGCACACTTAAATGGAAACAACAAAACTCTGTTTCTTGTTCCTCAGATGAGCCAATATATTCACAGGTGGCCTTAGACTTTGATGCTCTGAACAGGTTTTCCATAAAGCCCATTTTGTTTTTTACAAAGTGCTGTGTGAGCAGCCTTCCTTGTGGCACTAGGAGAGAACCCATAACCTTGCAGACACCCAGAGAGCATGGAGGAGCGGCAAAGACAATGTCAAACTGGTTGGTTGGATTTTTTGCTTACCAATTCCTCTATCTTTGTAACGAGCTGTTTGTTAGTTAGATTGCTGGAATCCAGGGCTACTGCCAGCTCCTGGTAACGTGTCTGATGGGCACATGCAGACAGGAGAAAAAGGAAGTAGCAGAAGAGGAGGAGGGGAGGAAAAAAGTAATAATTAAAAAGAACAGAAAAATAAATCGTTATCACAGTTTGATATAATCAGGTTCTCCAAACAAAACAAAATCTATGTTTTCAACAAAAGCAGCTGGGACATCAACATTTTTTATCCATTCTGCCAAGGCTTCATTTTGACATAAAAGTGAATCAGAAATAAGAACTGCAGTTGCATGGAAGCCAGATTATCCCCACTCCCCAAACCAGGAACACCTCCTACTGTTGGCCACAACTACCTGATTACAGCACAAGACCACACCAGACAGCGATGTACATGAACTGTGCATTCAATTAGGTCTCATTAACACTGCTGTAAGCACGAAGTCCCAATAAATGATCAACAGCAGCAAATAAGAAAGAAGAGAAGAAAATTATAGACTGACAACTTACTTCCATTTCCTTAATATTTGTAGAAGAAACAGCACTTTCCCCATTCACATACGATGTAGACTAGAAATAAGCCAGTCAAGTAAGTCAGTGTTATTCCCCAAGGCAACAAATCACTATTAAGTAAGAACCAACTATCATCATAATACTTCTTCCAGCACCTTTCCCTTCAAAGTACCACAGACAGGCACAGAAAATACACTTTTCTTGCTAAGGACAGATGCAGACTCCCCCTTGACAAGCTGATGTGAATTATGCAGAATGACTCCAGATTCGTTTCCACTTGATCAAGAATACATCTTTCCATGACTACATGCTGTTCATTCATCCCACTCTGCCTTTCTTCCTACTGCTGAGATTTTACATTCCTAAAGCAGGAGTTTTCACTTCTCAGCGCTTAAATATCTCATTGTTTAGCAGGATGACTGCAGACACCTCTGAGATTGAAGTGTGTTTTCTTGAGCTGACTGCTTAAAGCTCCACATCAAGCATCAAGAGAATTAATAGGACAAGAGGATCAAAACGAGGCCGTACCTGAGAAACCAGGCCATTGAGTTGTTCAGACAACTGGCGGAGACCTTCTGTTGACGAGAAAGACCTGGGAACAAAGAAAAACCTTGCAATGAGAATTTCTCCCAAAGAACTGGCCAAATCAGAACAGCACAGGGTAGGAATAAAACCTTAATTTGTTCAACACTTTGGGCATGTTGCAAAGCTGTTTGATAAACAAACACAGACACTTACCTGTTCTCATGCAAAGCATTTTTATGATCCTCAGCTTCATGAATCTGTGGATTGAAACACAAAAATTTACAAGCATGTAAAAGAAGACAGGGGTCACATTTGTGAATGTGTCACTAAGATTTGATTACATCTGGGCTCAGGTTCTGCAGAACCTGTAGTTACTGCTTCCCAAGAAAAGATGAACTTACACCACCAGCTTACTCCTGGCTTACACATAATTTCTGAGTGGTGTGAGCCTGGGTTTCATGGAATGGAGAAACTTAAGTGTTACAGGCTCTATGTTTGCTGTTACTATTTATCAATATAATCAACATTTTGCTTTGCTGGGAAAAACTTCAACTGACTCTCTAAGTAGTGAAAGGCAATGCAGGCTGATCTGACCAGAGACCTTCAGTTGTATTAAGGGTGCCTTCTGCTAATGAAATAGAGGAGGGGAACAAAAATAGCACCTTTGGGAAATGCAGGGGCACGTGCACGGTGGTACTCTCTCTGCTCTCACAGACAGACGATGACTAGGTGGAGAGTGGAGAAATGTATTTTTAACAGGAGAAAATCTGAACTAGTCATGTCATGCTTATGAAGATCATCTTTCTCAGAAAAAATGTGGGATCACTGACCAATAATCAA
Source organism: Pterocles gutturalis (assembly GCF_000699245.1). Taxonomy (NCBI): domain Eukaryota; kingdom Metazoa; phylum Chordata; class Aves; order Pterocliformes; family Pteroclidae; genus Pterocles; species Pterocles gutturalis. Next base: position 66,928 of record NW_010118579.1, read on the forward strand.
TGGTTCAATGGCGGTATTCATGACAATTCACAAACCTGTGTCAGCTGCATGCTCCCTGGAGCAGGCAGAACAGAACCACAACTAGGCAGACTGTTGCTGTTAGATAGCACAGGGACATCGGCAGCAAGCTGTTCAGCATTACGCGTGGCAACATCACTGTCAAAGTACGCCTGTCACAAAACACATCACAAGAATTACAGCCTTCGTGCACAATGAAATAAAACACACATGAACACATCACCTTGTGATCTGCCTGTGAAAATCAGACAGATGTGAACAATCAATCATTTAGAAACGTGTGGAAGGGAATCTGTGTTCTCCCCAGAGCAAACGGGTGACGGCATCAGCCCACGAACAATCACTGTCCCAGACCTGCGCCCTCTCAGAGCAAGTCTGAAGAATCAGTGTCCCACAGTCAAACTTGCTTCTTTAACATGGGGCAATAAATGTCACCCAGCTCTAAGTTCACACAGTAGAATTGCTGCAGAGGATTCGCCAAAAAGCACGCAAGGGCAAAGCCAGATGGTAGTCACTCTGCTTTGAAAAGCACCACCTTCGAGATGTGTCTGGGGAAAACACAGATCACCGGATGCAAATGAAGATGGAAAAGAACAGGTTAGTGACTACTTGAAAACTGGGTTAGTCAAACTCAGTTGCTCTGTCTAAAACTCAAGGAAGCTTGTGGCATGCCATGAACCACAAGTTTAGAAACAGGACATTTATGAACAGTCCAAACTGAGCGTGGCTGGGAGCAGGTGCCTGTGGCCCTGCTGGAGCTGTGAATCCCGTGACTAGAAGAATATAAATGGAAAAGAGAAGGGCCAAAAAACTATTTGTGGACAGCGATGCAAGTTCTCATCCAGCTTTCGTGGGAGGATGAATAGCACCTGATGGTACCTCTACCAAGCCACAGTGACCTGGATAATTTAATCTATCCTGTACAGCATCAGAGAGCCCTGTGTGTTTAGTGTTTTATGGCAATTTGGTTTATTTCATCATCCAGCTCCAGTAAGTCATCACTTGACAACACTACAAAGCAAATGAGATAATCTTTCACCAGTCAACCCCACCAACACATTGCAAGCCTCTGCTATTCCATCTGAAAGAGTTCCCTCTTTCTGCAGTCCCTTCCTTCTTGGCACTTCACAGGAAACAAGGAATCTCTCTTGGCATGCCCTGTGTACCTGCTCAGCACTTCATGAATCAAGCAGCAAGGAGAACACAGTGACAGTGAAGAGAGATTTAATGAAAGCAATAGGCTGGAAGACTGCAGAGGGAAACAAATAGAATTTTCTCAATTTCTTTTTAGCAGGACAGATACTTGTGCTCTGAAGGAGCAATATACGTCAGGTGCTTATAGGAAGGTCAAGAATTCCCTCATGTCACCAGCTACAGGTCACTTCACCTTTATTGGTTCAGACACACATCGATATAGACCATCAGATGGACAGAAGGAATACCTTCCCCAGTACCTCTCAAAAATGGTTCCTAAATTGTTTCTGAACACGACATTCTCTTTGCTTAATGTTCCAAGATTCAAAAACCAGTAACGTGCCTTAACCACAACAACTCCTTCCTTCCTCCTCCACTATAAGCAGTTTTGAAATAAATTTTTAAAACTCCAAAAAACTATTTGAACAGCTGAATTTGTTGGAAACAGAAAGATTTAGGAGCAACACTTATCTGGAAATTATGTATTGTGAGCTTCTAATAATGTAAAATAAAAGTTAGTAATTCTGCTCAGCGTAGCATATAGTAGGATCTATTTGCTTTCACACAAAGGCTCCTATTTTGTTGGATTTTCTGTGTTTCACAGCCAAGAAAGCTGAAGAGGGTGAGATGGGAGGGGTCTGCCTCACACTAAGGCACCAATGGCAGCAGCAGCTCCGATGCTAACAATCAGCTTTGCTGCCCTATTAGTGTCAAGTGAGTTTCTGAACAGCATTTTCCTGACTCAGGATTTTTACGAGTCAGCAACTGGAAAGAGAAATGTTTCTTTCATTACATATTGCAATGAAATATTATTTTTCAAATTATTCCTAAAAGCCCAGACATAATAATCCACAAATTCCATAATAGCCCATCAGATCAAAATGTATCTCCCCATGCTAAAGAAAGAGAGGGAAAAAAACTGAAAACAAGAATGAATAGAAGTAATAAATCCCCCATTTTCAGAACAGGACTAAAACTGTAGACACAGGCAGGCCTTCAGTGCAAGACCAAATGCCATCTCAGCAGCAGCACTGGACCACCCATCTTCATCGCACCCTCCAATGTGAAACAAGCCTCCTTCTCCAAGATCTGTCTCATACCCCTGGTGATTACAATAGTTCTATTTATTGCTGGAGACATGGGGATATGCAGTTAATGCAAGAATGAGATACATTATGACAACTAGATTGAACCAGTGGTAGGGAAATAAGCTGCTGAAATGATGCAATGCAATGAAATGAAAAGCAGGGCTTTGGTACAACAAAATTGGAAAAAAAATCTGGGCTATAAAATTTTACTTCCCTGAGTTTCTATCACAATTTGAGCCTTATTTAAATAAACTGCCTGAAATACATTTTTTTAAAAGGTTGGTTGTTTCTGAACACATTCCTATTGCTTATTGGCATGCTTCCTGCCCTTGCCTCTTCAGAAGCTTGGGAACGTGAAGACCCTAAAGACTGTAAATGCTTCACCTAGGAGTCATTTGCTCTCAGTGAAGGGCAAGGATTTGAAATGTATCTGTCACAACCAGCAGGAAGGGGGTGGGGAAAGGCTGCAGAAATCTTAAATGTGCCACTAGCTAATTATGTGTCTTCATAGAAGCAACAAGTGAGCTAGAACCATAAAGCGAGCTAGAACATGCTCTAGAACCATAAAGCCAGCTGGAAACTCTTCTAGAACCACCTCCCTGCCAAAAACCCAACTCCAGAATTCATACCTTCTCTAACTGCACCAGCACTGCCCCAGCTCTGCAAACACTGGACTGTAAAGGACTCGCTGCCTGTCAAAGGCCCTGAGAAGGGAAGGCCTCGGGATGTCTCCAACATCTTGGTTGTACAAAGGCAACACGCAAGAATCCTCTTCCTTGCTGATAAGGAGAAACGAAGGATGCACCAAAGGCTTTACTCTCCTCACTAACCAAGGACAAACTTTTGCTTAACAAGGTCGGCGCCCCCAGCTCCAAGGCACCAACAAGATGTTCAAGAAACGTGTAGATGTGGTGCTTCGGGACATGGTTTAGTGGGTTAGGTGGTGCTGGGTTGACGGTTGGACTTGATGATCCTTGAGGTCTTTTCCAACCTTGATGATCTATGATCTGACTTCCTGCCTAAACATATTAAAATCCATACTACTTGCCAGACTGTACATCACCTGTGCAAGTTTCATCGCCTGTCATAAAACGGGCTGGCTGGAATAACTAGACAGCTTACTCAGGGCAGCTGCTTGCCTGCAGATGAGCAGAAACATGCCCTTCAGAAACAAGGATCTAGGAAATAAAGCAATGACAAGCAGAACAGGAGAAATACAGACTAAAAAAACCCCTATCTCTTCTTAGTGCAGTTGCCCTCAGCATTTGAGTCAGTTTATTGCCTCACCTCAAATTCCTGGTTTTCCTCAAAGCTCGACCATCTCGAGGAAGAGTTTTTGACAAGGTTCACTTTTTCATATGTTAAGTTTGACACAAACCAGAAGGAAACAAGCACTTATGAGCAACGGTAACACATGGTAACAAATAGCTTCATGTTAATGAAAACAGCAACAAAACTCAAGCAACTGATGGCAGATATGTCAGGACAAGGCTCCATCTGAAAAACTGCGGTCACTGTAAGCAGAACCCGAAGC
>NW_010118579.1:70784-71998 GCF_000699245.1 Pterocles gutturalis
CTGCCTCACCTTCCTCTTGTCCAATGAGGGTATGGCTACCCCATTGGAGCGGTTAAGGTCTGACACCAGCACCTTCAGAATGTTCTGAATCTAAAGGAGGCGAAAGAAAAGGGGAAAGAGAAACGGCTCAGAAAAGGACAGAGAGAAAACGTCAATCAAAGGCAGACAAAGAAACCGGCATCCTCCACCTCATGAGGAGCACGCACCTCAGAAGAGCAGCTCTGGACACACCCAGGGTTGTGCTGTACGATCAGCCACTGCTTCGGCACACACCCTGACTCTAGCGTGCACCTTCCAGCAGAGGTAGTTGCTAACTGTTGTAGCACGCTTCGTACACTGGCAATTCAGGCATCTACACGATGTGTTGTACCGGCATAACCAGCTCCCGGTTCTAATCATGTTGTTCAGGAAACCAAAGAACAGGAGGTGGCCAATGATTTGGGAGAAAGAATGAGACACTCACGTTCTCTGGAGACTGCTGGTCACCGTTGGTAGGAGTCTCGTGCCTACTGTCTTCTTTAGTTTTGCGTTTTTTCTTAGTTCCTGCAGATGCTCCAGGGCTATTCTTCTGCTGATATTCCTTCAGCTGTGAAAAAAGAATAATCCGAAGTCCAAACAAAAAATGCCTTCTATGAGTATAATGTTAAAAAAAACCCCGAACTCCACTAGGAAAAAGACTGATAAAGTATAAGGACAAGAGAAAGACTCTTCAATGAGTTTGTCCCTCTGAGGAAAAAAAAATAAAAAGTCAAAACAAGTCCAGAGAAGCCTAAAGTAAGAACTCATGTGATGGATTTATGACAAGAGGCTCAGAGTTGTAAACGTTCAACTTTTGTATACAGCTAATGATGTTCTTGGGAAATAATTTGGTACTCCATATTGCAACTAAAAGGACATTAAAATAAATATTTGGGTGTTCTTTTATGCTTGTAACTTAGAGCAATAAGGAAAAATTAATAAATTTTTAAGGACTTTAAGGAAACTGACAGTCCCCACAGGCAGATAACACATTAATACAGATAACATAATAACCTGAACTAAGGGGAGAAGCAATCTACAATTCATTTTTAAATCATATCCACTTTACCCAGGAAAAGATAATGTGATAAACTGTGACTTGAATCCTGATATGTCTTCCAGCATCTTTGTGTATGTTATTGAACACCCAAGCCCCAAACCAAGGAGTCCCAGGCAGTTATGTAAATTACTCGCTT
>NW_010118580.1:0-2800 GCF_000699245.1 Pterocles gutturalis
GCTCCTGCTCTCCTCAGCGCACGGCGCGCGTCGTTTTGGGATTAAAACGTTTTTTAGCAATAGAAGCAGCCGTCAGGAGAATTAACTTCAGTTACTGTTACAAAGCAACACTTCAGAAACGAACTTATTTTTTTTCCTCAGGAGCGATGTCCTGTGTCGCTCTCTGCACAGACTGAGCCTCGAAGAGGGGCTGAAGTTGTGAGTACCACGAAATAAAGCGCTTCTCACACTCAGAAGTTTGTATTAAAGCTCTTCTCCTGTCGAAGTGCCTCGCTCCTGCTTGGTTCAACCCACTTTCAAAGGATAAAACACTGCACAGGAACAAGGCATCCAACTCCGAAAGAATAATCCCAAATTCTCCGTGTGGACAAAGCCACAGCCCTCTGCTGATGCGCAGCTTCCCACACCGGTCCCATGCATTGACCTGAGTCTGCAAAGCCCTTCACCAGAGACCTTTGGTATTTCAAATATCTCATTGCTTCCGTATTATTTTGACACTCTGAGATCAGGGCAGCTGCTTTTTCTCACCTCCACCTTAGAGCCCTTCCAGGAGTTGTCAGTGCCAGCTTCTGTCTCTGGAATAAACTGTTAGGCAGACGAAACTTGACCATGTTACCAATTGGACCACAGCTCCATTTTTTTATTATTAAAAAAAAAAAAAAGCTTGACCAAAGAAGTTCAGTCTCCTAATTGCTGTTCATTTTTAGATACCTGCTGCGTTTGTTATATATATGGTTTTATGTAGCAAATACAGCTACTGTTCATGATAAACACAAAGGGAGAATAAAGAATTGTATCAGCTGGAGAGAGAGAGAAGGAAGATGAAAGAAGTGCAGTAATACACAAGAGGAAAAAAGAAGCAGGGATGACATTACATTTATGAGCCATGGACCCAAATCAGCTTGGGAAAGAGCCCTGGAAATTATATTAGCTGCTCCTATGAAAGCATCAGGTTAGTGTTCAGTAACAGTCATGTGAACAAATGAAGCTTTTAAAATTATGAGGAAAAGAAGAGAGAACAAAACTGTGACACATTGCACTTATTTATAATTCCTTTAAAATATTTTTATGGATAAAGATAGAGAGTTCTTGTCTTGGATTAGAATTAACACGCCAATATTTAAAAGTTTCATAGTTTCTAGCTTAGAATCTGTAGTTCAGCATCATTTTAAAAGTGGCCAACACCCACACTCGGTTTGATACCCCCAGGCTGATGATTGATTGATTGGTAGCAGCAGACAGTTGCCATTTTCCAAAGAGTAATTGCAACACACTTCTGCATGAACTTTGGTGTGTCTGTCTCGCTCTGCAGCACCGATACAGAAATTGTAAGGCAAATTAAGCCATGGAGAAATTGTAAGGCAAATTCCTGAGCTGGAGACTGCATCTTGTGCATCCTCTCAGCTCTCTAAAATAATCTAGCCTCAACAACTCGGAGAGACTGAAAGTTGAAATAATGACAGTCATGCTGTTTCAGCTAGACAAAGGTGGTAGTGAGGACAGTTACTAGAGTTCTCAGCAGCTCAGGAGTTAGGTTCACATTTTGATGACTGATTTAGTGAAAGGAGGAGAGGAATTCCGTGAATGTTCCCCCACCAGGCAGCTGCCTGAAGTTGTCTATCAGCTACTGAAATGTGTGCCTAAACGCTGAATCGAATTCAACCTCACCTGCTGGGACCCACCTTCGCATCTTAGCACAGACATTTAAAATTGTACCCAAGTGTAAGCTTCCCCTGCAGTTGTTGACAAACAGCATATGAGGGCATGAATTCCAGTCTCAGTAAATAAAATGCATTTTCAGCTCATGTTCCGTGAATTTTTCCATATGAATGCCATTACACAGATTCTGTTATGGCCCTGCTGTACAGATAACATGCATTTGAAAAGGTTAGCTGCCTGGAGCAGGCAGTTCCTCTTGAAGTACTTCCTCAAGTAGTTAAAATACAAGGACTTTTCCTCTTTCTGCTTCCCTTCTAGCAAGAAAGAGGCATTTTACACACTGCCATAAGACTTTTTTTCTTTTCTAGTGAGCACAACCCAACAATAGATAATAATCTTTACCCTTTGTGTGCATGTTCTGTTCTTTTTCACTGCTTAAACAAAAAAAAAAAAAAAGAAAAAGAACAAAAATGCAACTTATTTACCCTCAAGGTGGCTCTTAGTCCTAAATTCATCCCATTATTTTATTTCTACAAGCAATGACATTTTTTTAAATGATGCTCTGTAGGATACTGAGGTTTTTTTATGTAGTCAAAAAAGCCATTGCACATAGCCAAACATGGGTAGAACTAAAGTTTCAACTTATATTAGCTTAGCTTTAAGCCAGAACTATACATCTTTTCAGTACAAACTGATCTCTTAATCTTGTAAAATATTACAGGTTTTCTGAAGAATTTCAGCTATAAAAAATTTATGAGCTGCACTTATCCTACAGATAAAATAACTCACTTTTGATGCACAAATCAAGGAAACAATGTCTCAAACGGAATTATTTGTTCGATAGTTGAATTCTGACTTGTCTTCATATTTTCTGTCTAAGATAATGCACTTGAATATGCACAGTTCCATCCTGAATAGACTAAAAATACCCAAATTTCATTTGAACACATATATCAATGGAATTATATAGGGTCGGGTGCTTTTTCACATCCTTGCTTTTGGTTCTGCTTCTCCATAGTGACATTTAACACAAGGAATCCTTGTTCTCACTGTAGCTGCCTGAAGCCTGGGTAATTTCTGGTGGTCTTTTTGCAAGTTTCTTCTGTTTCTTCTTTTTTTTTTTTTTTTTTTTTTTGGGGAG
>NW_010118580.1:2831-21697 GCF_000699245.1 Pterocles gutturalis
GGAGAGGGGGGAGCTAATAATATACATCTCACTGCATTAGTCCTGCACCAAGCAGAAGCATTACTTATGGATGATTGTGTCAAGAAGAAATCTCGGTGTACGTTATTGCAACATGATAAGTCATGAGCATATAATAGTTCTTTATTTTGTGTGTTGTTACCTTATAAGTACAGAAGTAGTAAAAAAAAAAATGCATGGACAGTATAGAAACAGAGATTCCAGGAGTGGTTGGTGGCCCCTGAAAAGGCATGACATTGTTCAGCCTTGTGGGGTGTTTGAAACCTTAATTAATTGAATGGTGTTAAAAGATAACTAGAATTTTAGGTTGCTAATGACATGATTGTAAATACACCAAAATAATCACGAAGATATGAAATGTCGTCTTCTGCAACACGCCAGGTACAGACTGCATGAGGGTTAGAAGATGCAATTAGGAAAGTGATGCTGACGAATCTAACAAATATTTCCGATGTCACTGATACAGCCATTGTACATTCAGGATTCCTGCCTGGGTAGCAGCAGCAGCAGCAGCCTCATTATAGAGTGTTTTGATCTGATGTTGAAGCAAAGCTTCACTAGAAGGGAGTCTAAAAGTAGCCAGGAGGCTGGCTTAGTAACTCCAGCACAAGGGAAAGTGCTGAGCTTTCCAGGAGATATATGAATGGACTAGGGGAGTCTTTTTAAAGGTTATGAAGTCCTTCTTTCTCCCTGTGTCTGAGAACTCCTATTGAAGTGAAAGGAACCTCTGTCCTATTCATTTCAAAGGGGGTTTTGTCAGGAAAAAGAGCTTGATCAAAGTAGCTACTAAGCGTGCTTAGTGGCTAATGTTCAGAGTTAAATGTATCAGCTGTTCCAAACTATTTCTATTTCAAATTATTCAAAGGGTTTAGGGGACTGGCAGCCTGCACATTTTCCTCTTTAAGGTTACCAAAACCTATCAGCCAAAACCTAAAGTCTAGTATGGAATAGCTTCTTGGGAGATTTAAAGCTTTGAATGAAAATTATAAAAGTTGAAATTTAAGTTAAAGTCTTGAGCCCAACAGCAACAGACACCATATAAAACTAAATAAAAAGGCACCTATGAAAATAGCTGATTCCCCAAATTATAGCAGTAAGGTAAAATGGTGAACATTGCTTGAGCTATGAAGCAGCAGAAAGCTCCTGATTTAAGAGTTTTATACCAAAAATAGCCTTGTCAAGAAGTACATTTAAAATGAAAGGAAAGTGTGCTTTATGTCTGAAGGTTAACACAGGCATTGGGAGGGGTCATCAGCTCTTTAAAGGAACCTGGTGCAGCTGTTTCCTATTGTGTAGAATCTTGGGTTCTTAGTTGAAAGATAGAACTACTCTTGACTGTTTTTATGACACAATTCAACAAGTAAATTAACAACAATGCAATTATGAAACCAGATGAATTTGTTTTAGAATTATACTCTATAAACCTGCATGTTTATACAGCAGATTACTTCCTTATATCTTTATATGACAGAGTACACAGAACAACTAGGTTGCCCAACAGATACCAGCCGCTGAGGTTGGAAAAACTTTCATTTTAAGAGAGGTCGTTAGGAGGTGCTTATAAAAACATTCAGTTTTACCTGGTAGGCTGAAATTTGTTCTTCATCGATGTAGCCGTGCATACATGTGTGTGTTCGTCTCTCTCACGGTTAGTATGTAAACTGAGCGTATGTAGAACATCACGTAAAACCATTAGCCAGCTGTACAAGTGGGGATCAGAAACACAGGAATCGGGTTGGTTTTTAAAGCAGGTAGAATATGAAGCAAAAATTACGAATTTGGAACCAAAGCGGTGTTCTAGAACAGCCACACTTTTTCACCAAAGGGTATTTAATAATAAGGATATTCACAGCTCAAGTATGATACATGAATTCATATTAAAGAAACCACCGTGTCTCAAGAGAGAAACCCACTGATAATCATAGAATCACGGAATATTTCAGGTTGGAAGGGACCCGTAAGGATCAATCATAAAAAGTCTATCAAAAGCATTTTCAACGTATTTGACATCACTTCATGTTGAAAATGGTCGGCGTGGAGGGAATGGGTAGTTCTTTTGATATTTGAATATTTGACAAGCAAGACTTGACAGGAGAGTGCAGTGCAGCATCATCGACATCGCACGGTGTGGTCGTGCAGACACTGCAGTGACAGCGTGAAGCAACATCACGTTAGGGCAGCTGCTTCAGTTACCCACAGGCGGGTTCGGGACTGGCCACAACAGCTTCTTCTGTGTCATTACCTAGAGCACGTGCAAGTGAACAGGAGATAACGCCAAAAAGTATAAATACAAACCACCTCCTGTACATCAGGAAGTCTCAGATATTTATTATTTCTCTTAAGACAAACAAATACGCTTTCCCATTTTCTCCCCTTCCCCCTTCAACCAAAAAAAAAAAAGAAAAAAAAAGAAAAAAAACCAGTTTGCACTAAATAAAACCAGATGATGCTCAGTGTGGCACAGGCTAGTCCTTTCCTGGTCATTCTGAAGAGCGCTGCAGCCTCCACTGCCGACACATGACTTGTGTAAATGTTGCACATTCGTTTGTTTTACCACCAGGAAAACGGTAACTTTACAAGGCAGTGACTCATAAAGAGGAAAATGGTTATGGCTGGGACTAGAAAACTACTGTTAAAATTGGTACATAATAAGGGTTGTATTTATACTGTGAAGTTTTGGAAATAACAGTAGGCTGTAAAAAAAGAGATATTTACTTAACTGTCATGTAGAAAAATCTAGCAGAGAAAACCGTGAAAACCAGGTTTACAAATATATACAAATTTTTCCCAAAGTGTCACACCTCAGGAGAGGTTTTTTTTTTGTTGGTGTTTTTTTGTTTTTGTTGGGGTTTTTTTGTTTGTTTGTTTTTAAATCAAAGTGTTTTGAGGAGCTGGGAGCTCCCCAGTTTTTGTTAAAAAATTAAAAAAATAAACCCCATCCTGCCACTTAAAGTGCCAATAAAGTAAGAATCACAGAATATGAAGAACTGTTACCATTTTTATTCAGTGTTCAGAAGCCAGAGTGTAAGCATTTCACTAAAGTAGACTCTGTGAAAAACTCTGCCCCAGCAGTAAGAGATACTCCCTTTCCTCTTCAGAGCTTCATAATTCTGTTGAATTTTAGCCCAAGTTTAGAGAAGTGGGTCTGCTTTCTAAAAGTAAATTTACAGGCAACTGTAAAAATAAGAAATCAGGAAATACACAAAGTGTAACTTTTTATAAATACCCTAAAAGCCCCCTGCTTACCAAAAAAAAAAAAAAAAAAATCTTGATAATTGCTGTCTTCTGGAATAGTGGCCCAGATATAAGAATTTTTTTTACTGATTAATAATGGCAACATTTCCCCTGCCCACCTCGTTCTGAGGCCGATGTGATTTGCTGCGGGAAGGACACATATTTCATGGCTTAATCCAGTGAAAATAGGAGCCATGGCGCAGCTGGCAGCAAAGTGTTTCACCGCAGAAAGACACCTTTCTGATGCAGCGCACTCTTTTTTCCACCGTGGCGGAATAGCTTGAATGGGAGCCTGATGTCAGGGTGCCTGGCTTAACCAAGGTGACTCTGGGTGCTGGGTGACATCCTGGATTTTTTTAATTCAGGTGTGGGCCACAGTATGAGGCTTCTCCAGGGGTCTGGGCGGAAAGCCGCATGCTGTCTTGCTCCAGTGGTGTCTTTCTGTGTCATGCTGTTCCTCTGAATGCCATTGAAAAAAAATGGATCTCATCGGCATCCCCAGTAGCACAGGCCCCTCGTGCTCTATCAAGGCTTGCCAGGCTTGGGCACCGAAAGGATGGCATGACACCCTCTGACCGGCGCTTGCAAAAGGCCACTTTGTGAGAACAATTTCCTGCTCATCTAGTTTCATCGATGATAGCTGCTGTGCAGAAATAACCCAGGTCTCACTCTTCGCAGCAATTCCCTGGCCCCAAATGGCTGTTGTCAATTGTAATCTGGAGGCATTTCCCTAGGAGGAAGGATTGTACTTTTATTCGACTGTGGGGCTAATCAGAGGGAAGTTTATCGTCAATTGTATCAGAGTGGTGTTGTTGTGTGTTCTGTACTTGCCCAAATTTTCTGTAAATGGGGACTGAAAGCAATCACAGAAAAACAAGTCTCTGAACAACATTGCTGTGCATCAAGAAGCAAAAATATTAGCTTGATTGCAAGAAAAGTCAAAAGGAAATGAAAGTGTTATGTTGGCAATGAATAGTGCAGTGGTGATACTGTTGGTAGTGCACTCTCAGTGCATAAATTCATAATAACGAAAGAAGGTTTTTAGACTCCTGTTGTAAGTTATGCAATCAACATACATATTTTAAAATGTATTCAAGCTTCAGAGTTCTGTACTTCCTTGCCAAAGGGTTTTCTTTGAAGAAAACAGTATTTAAAAGGCCCTTTTATTATGCAGGTATCAGCCATAGAAAATCTGATATTGTATTGCCCCTTCAAATTGCTATTGATCGCTGTTCATTGACCAGTTATTCTTATTGGCTAACAATTCAGCATTGCTCCCTGAAAAGATGGGAGAAGTTTAGCCATTAGCACATTCAGCATCTTCACTTTTGTGCTTTTGTTTCACAGTCAAACTCTTTCTGGAAAAAGGAGCAGTGCGTTTACATTTGAGGTGGACCTCAATGCCTTGTCCGGTTGCCAGGTCCTGTCTGGGAAAGCCCCACTTCAAGGATTTGAACTCAGATGATGGGAGAGGTTAGAGCAGACAGTAAGAAGAGAGGAGAATCTAGTTGTATTAAAAAAGGCAAGTGAGCTACCAGTTGTAGATGTTCACGTGTACTCAGTCAGCCCTTCCCTCGCTGTCACCTCCACACGGTGTATTCAGCCAGTGTGAACTGGGAGGACTTGGGTGTGCCTGGCCCACGGTTAGTTTGTGCACCAGTTGTTGGGTGCTGGGCTGGGTCGGCTGCCCAGGGTGGACTGTATGCACCCAGGCCGTGGTGCAGGCACGCTGTGTTTTGGGTGCGATGCAGAGCTGAGAAGAGGCCAGTTTGGAGAACGCACCAGCTCAACACTGGGAGAAAGCTGAGTGATCAAGAAGAGGGAAGTTTGGTGCATATACAGATCCACAGGCACTCTCACTGTGTGAATAATGCCATTCACGCCTCTGAGAGCTTTTGTTTCACTTCGAATTGATCTTGAGAGGATATTTTCACACAGCTGAGTCTAACTACCTATTCCTCCAAGGCGGAATGTGAAGCTGGATGTGTAGAGCCTCCTCCTTGTATCCTAGACTCAGGTTTGGAGTACAGACAGAGCAGCTCACAACATTTCTCTGAACTTCACTAAGAAAAAAAGGAAGAAAAGAGCTAAAAGTGGAAACTGAATTGTTGGCGTGGGATAGAGCAGACAGGCTAAGAGGACACTGGTGAAAGTGAGGGAAAGATGATGCCTTCAAATTTGAGATTTCATATCTAGGCCTTGGGAGCTTACAAATGAAAACGGCTTGAAACAAGAAGGGAACAGAAGAGGCAAACAAACCATGTGGGACACGTTCTGAAGAACCTGCACAGGCATTGTTAAACTGTACTAGAAAACCAGCTGCAGCTGTTTCGCTTTCTATCTAGGTTACCCCACGGTGAGGTGATGCAAGACAAACTTCTGGCAAGCTTTACTCCTTGCTGCTGAGGCTTTGAAGGCTCTAGTAATATTTGTGCAATACATGCCATGCTTGTTCATAGGAAAATCAAGCAACGTCACAGGCGTGATGGGAATTTCTAACCCTGAAATCCCGAATAATGCCTTTGAGATTAAAAATCAGGATGACAAGTGCTTCTGGCTAGTCTAGGTGTAGCAAAAATCTTAAAAGACAAAAGAATGACTGGGTTTGGTAATGTTTCTGCAAGTACCCAAATAGTGTCACTAATTAATCATTCTTAGAAACAAAGGAGAAATAAAGGAGTGGAAAATACTGCTGATATATAAAAAGAAAAGTACATCAGAGTTTTCAATCTTCAATTGAAAAAAATGCCAATGCAATAGTTGTATTTTCAAGGAGCCCAAATTAATCCATTCCCATTTTTCACCAAGTTTTCGGTGGTTGTTTGCTACTGAATTTCTTTGCACAGTTCTTTCTTGATTTTAAGCACACAGATATTTTTGTGAGCTTTTCCTGACGTCACAGCGTAATTCTTTAGAGGAAAATGATCCATAAAGCCTAGGAGTTGCAAGGAGTTGTAATCCCAGTCTATCTGGATAATCCAAAATACATTTGTAAACTACCAAGCTTTTTCCTTCAGTGAAACTATAATGCAACATGGGCTATGCTTTCTTTGATCAAAAGAATGACAGATTTCAGTTTTCTTCAAAAGCAGAACATAACGAAATGAGAGATACCTTCTCTCGCCTTAACTATCAAACAGTATCCTATTACAGTAACTGCAATAGGAGATATAAACACAGATTTATTTGTAGTTCACGTCCCCATTCTTCTTGAGATGTTACCCACCTGGGGAACTTGATGAACAGCTCGTAGACAAAATTTAAATAATAATAAATGCACACAAAATATTGTCTACCGCTGACTCACAGCACCCTGTAAAGCAAAAGAAAACACTTTCTAAGCGATTTCTTGTTATATTCAACACCGAGCCAATGAAACCTGTATATGGTGGTTCAAGCAAAAGTAAGTATATTACTGTCAAAGCAGAAAAACAAATGCATAGATTTAGCCCAACAGCAATTTCTCTCTTGAAAGCTTCAGGCTTATTGCAATGCATCACCTCCTAAGGTTATGAGAACATTACCAAGTTTTTCCTACACTGTTTTGCCACTTTCCAGCGAAATATAATACCACATGGCAAAATCAGGAAAAAATAATTTGGAAAATGAAACAAAATAGTTATTCTAAATTGCTGTTAACAAAAGAAGTAGAGAGGGAGAGCTGCGTAAGGGGAAGAACACCACAGAAACAGCAGTTTGATACTGAGGATCACCACAGTGCAGGGAGAAGATTTGTTCTCAGGTTGTGGTGGTAAATACTGAAATTAATCTAGCTGTCAACATATTTAATCTGTGCTGCATTGTCCAAATCATCCATTGACAAATGGGAATAAAAGGAATATTTCTATCAAAAAAATCCTAACCACAAAACTTGAAAAAATAGGGGCTAAGCCTCTTGTTTTAAAGACACAATACACATTAGCTTCATATTGAAAGATGAAGCTTCCCCTCTTTCTCCAGGTCCCAAGTCACTACAAAATCAAACCCAACCATCTCACACACCTGTGATCATCCTCTAGCAATAAATGACATTATTTTCAGAAGTGACTAGGGTTGAATTCTCAGTCACGCTGATCTCCAGGGACTGGGAACTGAGGCTCCTGATGTGTCAAACAGTTTCTAAGATTTAAATATCTAAGTGGCTTTGTCTGTGATAATTTAGGTGCCTTTTTTGTTCTTGCTTTTAGCATGGGCACAACTAACGTAAAATCAGCAAAGGTGGTCCAGGACCTCAGCGATGCATTTTTTCAGAGGCTCTAAAAGCAAAAATTTCTTAATATGAAATCAACCATGAACATAAAATCCATTAATAAGTAAGACCCTGAGTTTCCTGAATTTCTTGGGGAAAGTGAAAAATACATTAAAAACCTTTTCACACAGATTTGATATCAAACTTTGTGATATTTCTGTAAAAATCTTAGTCTTACTCCCCAAGTATGGATAGTATGGAACTTAGCTAAACAGAATTTTCCTATGATCTGTTTTTAACAAAAGGCTTCCCTAGGCTTTGTAATATTTTTCATAAACAGTATCATTTTAGAAGAGACATGCATAACAGCAAGATTTGAAAGAGAAAATACACATAAAACCCCAGGCAAGCAAGTAAGATTTTTTTTTTTCATTCTTTTATATGACAAACTTGAAGCAGGAAGAGAGAAAGATTAATGATTGTTTTGGTTTTGAAGGATTCTAAAGCTTCCTCTAATTTTTAGCCAATTCTCTTTTTTTCGGCCACTCAGCCATTTCACACTATCAGGTGTGTCTCAGAAAATTCGGTGTTATTGAAATACATATTCTAGCCACTCAGTATCCAAGATGGAGGTGTATCTTGCTGTGCCAACAGCATGTGCTTTGATTAACTCAACATTTACTGGAGGGCTCCGTGTGAGTTGTAGCTGGATGTAGAGCTCCGATCTGCCCACCCAGGAGTACTACATAGCACCGGTACGATTGATCAGGAAAACCTCAGCTGGCCATACCTGCAGGTCTGGTTTAGCTATTCTAAAAGGTAGTAAAAATATAGCTTTGACCAAAAATAGGACATCTGTCTTACCCTTTGGTTACACACTAGTTGCAGCTAAGTATGATTCATGCAGCGCTGCTGAAGCAATGTACCTTCTCCTCAAAGATGCAGCCATCGCGGGAGTGTTTACCATTGTTTTAAGCTTTTCATTTTCTGTCTTTGCTTCAGCAGTATCTGTAGTTCACGTACGGTAAGAACCCAGGCTGAAGCAGCACTGAAAGCAGCAGCGTTACATGCTCAGCTCTCCAGGCTCCTGCCCATCGGGGAGTTCGATGAAACCCCTCTTTTCCCAGGGGAGAACTGGGCTCTCCCAGTCCTGCAGCATGATTTGCACCAGTTGGCTTGCCTGCCCTTGAGTTTTTGCGTGATGGTGAGTTTCAGACTCATGAGTTTGACTCTGACTTCAGCTATCTAGATGACCAACTCAAAAGCTTATTGATAAAACAGCAACCTCATGTCACCTGCGACATATGAAAATATTCTAAATTGGGAAGTTATGGTTCCATGTAAGCAGCTTTCCTTTCCTGCCAGCACCTCTTTAATAACGCGTTTTGTTCCGCTCTATTACCAATCTGAAAGGGAACAGATTCTCCATATGAGTAGACAACCACAACAAGGAACCGTAGGTCTTGGCACATTGTTGGGGATATTAATTTCCTGGTGATCAGCTCCGCAGGTCTTCATTCCACTGCGGGCAGAGATTGGTGGTGTTTAACCAGCAACACAAAAGCTTTTGCTTTGCTCCAGCTCAGAATGGGAGTGGAGCCCTTGTCTGCTCCAGCATCAGAAGATTTGATGATATTTTTTTCCAATGGATCATGCTGTGGTTTAGCTGTAACCTGCCAGTCTCGTTTCTGCATTCGTCTTATTCCCATGAACATATCATCATTCAGGATATGGTTTGAATATATTAAATTCTGTGATTTTTTTTTTCTTTCCATTTTTAACCATACCTTTAGTCTCTTAGCAAATACACTGTCAGGGTTCATGTCCCCTTTAACGTTTCTGCGTGAGGCATGTAAGAGCTGGAAACATGGATGGATCCAGCCAAACCCCATTTCCATCTGCTGGGTGATTTATAATCTGAACATCACCACCTCAGTTCTTGCCCTTCCTTTCAATAAAATTTCACAAGTGCTCCGTTCTGAGAGAAGTATTTTTGGAAAAGGTTTTATTTAACCTGTTTTGTGTTTAGTTTTTAAATTATAGTTTTGGTTTAATTCCTGTTATCCTTGTTCATGGCTGGGCAGAATGGCCCTGTTAATGTAAAGAGCCATTTGGTGATAGTTTAAAAGATTCAGTGCAAATCTGATATGGGTATAAGGATAGGATCGAGAAATATAAAAATATCTTTGAGAAAGGTCAGTCTGCTGTCAGCAGCAGCAGTGCAGAGGCTGCAGGGATACCGAGTGCACTCGTCTCCCGAAGGTGTGGCTGGTGGCAGGCAGCCAGGCTGGCATCACCGCACCCAGGCTGGCTTTTTGCTACTCACCAAACACTTCCAAAGCCAATACTGAAAATTAATTCAGAAATAGACTTGACAAAACAATTTAATTTCAGGTATGTCCTGAAATTAAAGTCTGGTTTAGGTATGTTGCTAACAACATCTGTTTGCATTTTAACCCATGACATTACCTGCCTCTATTTTGCTCCTGAAATTTGCTTTTCTTGGGCATGAGGGACTTGCCTGAGAGTTGGTTTCTCCTTCCTCTAGCACCGGGCTTTGCAGTCTCGCCGCCACTCTGATGCCTTCGCTCTTGTGCTGCATCTCAGCGTGACGGCCCCTAGCCTCGCTGTGCTGCTAAATCATGTGTTTATATGCAGATTAATATAACTGGCAAAGAACAGCAAAGAGAAGGATCTAAATTTCCTCAGTGTGAAGAGAGCCTAGAACAGGTCATTTTACTTGCAACTCATGTTTTTCAGCAGTTAATTTTATTCTAAAGGAATAGATCAACATTCTTGTGCTTAATAGTTGTAACTCATTTTATTTCTGTCCGAATGACACAAGCTGAACTGGTGTGTTTTGGGGATAAAGACTGGGTGTATATCTTGGGCAGAATTTTTTGTTCTCTAGTTTTGCTTCGAGAAGCTTTCAATATAAATCTTATCTATCTAAAACAGTATAAATCTTACACGCAAACTTTCCAGAACATATTCAAAAAGTGTCTACTTTAAGCAAGTGCTTAATTTAAGCCTGGCATGTGATTTGCTAAACAAACGTATGACTAAGGCAACATATAGTTTGATCAGTAGGACCACAATTTGCTCCAGTGTGATTCATCAATGAGTAAGAGTGATGCTATCTGGAGTTTTAATCTAAGTGCAGATTTGAATAATGACCTGGATTTTTTTCAAAGAGCAGCTAGCTAAGCAAGAAGAAGAAAAATATAAAAAATCTGTAAAGAATTCTGTGGTTGTTATCACTACCTATTTTCAGCTCTATGAGTCAGTGAGCCATCACATGGATTTGCACAGAAATACCAAAGCAAATCCCACTTCAAACCCACACCACTTCCCAATATATACCTTCACTCATCAATTCCAACAAACTGAGTGAACGTATACTTGTCTGAAATAAAAGCAGAAGAGATCAGAGCTACAGCAATAATTAACTTTCTTAAAACAAAGACTAATTTTCAGTGAAACTTCTGCCTAGGCTAATTTACAGCTGAACTGGGAAGAAATATGCAGTCAAGTGACATTTGCTAAGCTCAATAAGCGGAGTCTTTACGACGTGTGCAGAGATCAAGGGAGGCAAATTGTTTTGTAAAATTACAAAAAAATTTTTCTAAAATGACAGCGATGGCAACTTGTGCAAATAGCCTTTAATAATAATGATTGAAAGAGCTACAGCTGTCATGCAAAGGCTGAAACCCAACACATTTCTTCAATATTATAAGCTTATTGGGATATAAATATGAGATACCTCAGGATACATGAGAGAAACGTCATTCGTAGTGGTTCATATTTTGAAACATGAAGCCAATTACTGTGCTAGAAGAAAACATAGCTCAATCTGTTTCAGAATATTTCTGTTAAATCACATCCTAGCAGAAGATGAAGCTTTGACAGACTTTCATTTTTTCCAGACTATTCTGCAACGTATTGCAAGTTGCTGCCACATATAAAGTCCTCTGAAAATTATAAGAAAGATTTAGACAAGATGTTTAATGCTGCGTTCAGAATTGCAACATGTATACACTGGAAGATGAAAAAACATGTTATTTTGCACTTTTATTTCTCTTATTGACCAAAAAAACCCCTATGGATTTGTAAGTCCTGCCATCTTAGGACATCCTACTTTTCTCCCATAGTTTATAAAACCCTGTGACTGAAGGTGATTCGGACCTTCCCACTATAAAGAGGATTTAGCTGTGAATTAACACGCAAACAAAGAGAAATGGAAGACACTGGGTCGTCTCGTTCTTCCTTGCAAGTGTCTGCTTCAAGGAGATGAATTCAGCTTTGGGCTTTTGCTGGGAGTGTCCTCACCAGCGAGCGAGTTTTCTTCAGTGCCAGACTAACCAGCATGGGCGATTAGGAAAAAAACCCACGAGAAATTGCTACTTTAGAGAAAGGGATGCAGAAAAGCTCCTATTGGTAATGTGCTGGATGAGAAGAGGTGGTGATGTTGTAGAGTTAATACCTCCAGCAGCATAAGCAAGATCAAAACTCACCCCATTGGCATCTTGTTTTTTGATTGGTTTTTTTTTGAACAAGACCACACAACAAAGCAAATGGCTCAGAAAATAAATCAAGTCCCTCTGGCTTTGGTTGAGAAATACCATTGCCAGTTACTTTGGTGTATGGCAGATCTAGTTATGGATCAGGGCTCTGTGCTGCATAAAAGATACTGTCCCAAACAAAAAGGCAGTCAAAGCCCTCGAAAGATGGAAAACGTGAATGAGGGAAGTAGACATTATTCAGACCGTATGATGCAGCTTGGTTACAAACCAGGAGGAGCTGCTGTTTGAAAGATGTGTGCCTACAAATACATTTCTTCCATTACCGTGGGCAAATTCACACGCTCAACAAGGGGCATGTTCCTGCACAGAGATGTCAGGTTTCTTTACCAGGACTGGGAACACCAATGGCACAAGCAAGTCAACCACCAGTCCAGCCAGTGCCTTAATTACGGGCATTACGGCACAAACCATGTGGTACAGCAATGTTAAATTTTATTTTAATGTTTCTTTGTATTAATGCTTCGTAATCTGAAATCTAGTGCCATGTACTAATTCTAGTTCTAAAAAAAAGTTGGGCTAATAAAATCACGTTAACTGGAAACAACCAACAACCAGCTATATACATTAGTTGATCCCAATGTGAGCACACGCTCCAAGAGTGGCTCAGATGATTGAAGGGTATTTAGGAGACAAACAGCCACATTTCTCTGCTGTTATCCTACAGTGTACTGCTAGCAGGTATAACTGATTACCCAATTTAGCAACAAACACCTGCCAAAATGACCAAGTGATTGGAGAAACTATCATATGGAAAGGGATGAGAGGTGTGCAGCTTGCTTGTGTGCAGCTTGCTTGCTGTAACCGAGTGAAAGCCAAGGAGGGATATGATCACTGGCTGTAGAGGTATCAGCAACTACGCATCCAGAGAGGGAAGGTGAACAGCTGTGTCGGCGCAGGAGCAAATGGACGAAAACAAACTCTGAGCAGAGGCTGGAAATCAGAAGCTGCTGATTGCTACTGTGGGATGATGTGCCAGTCAGAGCAATGGGAGGAAAACTTTTGCTTCATGGTTATTTACCTGAAAATGCTGGGCCCCGATACCCTTCTGCAGCAGTAGCATCAGAGGTTTTAAAAGAAACCTTGTTTTCTAGCTTTCCTTTTTCTGAGAAATATAAACTTCAAGACTTTTTACTTATTCTTTGGATCCAGAAACAAGAATGTGAGCTGATCAGCGTTCTTTACTTGGGGTTTGTTTTATTGAAGGACATGGTTGAAATAAACCTCTTTGATTTAGGAGGCCACTTAATTAATGGCGATTTTCAAGAAGAAATCTCATTCTATCTTTTAAGGATCATTAAAAAAACCCACAAACAACTCCATGGGCCTAATAGTTAAAGGCCATACAATTAGTTACAGCTCTGTAACACATGTTATTAGTCATGTTTCGGGAAGACCTGGAGTATTCCTGCTCAGCTTCCATGAACGGTGCCCTAACAGCTGGACTCAGGGGGATTCATCCTGATGTCTGAAATGTAGTGATAAAATCTGCTTTCCCTGTAATCGGGAACAGCACAGGGCTAAAGGAAGGGAGCACACAAAGCATCTTTTCTTCTACTGCTGATAATTTTTCAGCAAGTGAAACAGCCTGGCTGCTGGACCGCTCACTGCTACTGCAGAGAGGTAGCTTGGAATTCCTGCGTGGATGATTGTGTTGCTGCCTGTTCTCCTGCAGCCTGCTGGTTTGGGATCATCTTTTAGTATCTATTCTACAATCCCAGTTTTATATTGGGAACCCCAGGAGAGCTTCACCACTCCATGCTGCATACCCCAAACCTGCAAGACCCAGAGGTTAAACCCACACTGTCACACTCACACCGTTATTTACATTTCCCTGCACCTGCTCCCACCAAACACACCCCCGGAGTGTGAGCATCTGAATCACGAGGCTCTGTTTACAGCTCCTTTAATTAATATTCATTGATCCTTTTTGGAAAATAAGATCTAAGTACAGGCAGCAGCTCAGGGCAGCAGGATGGTGGGCACCATCAGAACAGCGTCTGTGCCTACTCCTGGGCTGGGCTTGTCACCTTTGCCACCATGGGTCAATAGCTATACTGGGGAGAGGCATTGCTCTGTAGTTTTCCATTTCTTGCCAGGAAGAGCAGCTCAGCAGGCCCGCTGTCCCTGTCACTCCCTCTCAGTTGTCTGCTTGCTCTCCACCCCCATTCCCCAGGGTGGGAACGGTCCCTCCCTGGCCCAGCCCAGCTTGTACTTGCAGATGCTGCTGAGAAGTCTTCTCCTGGTTCTGACCAGCTTGCACAAGAGGTACATTTGCTCTTCTGAAAATACTGGACATCTTCAAGATGTTCATCTCCTGAAAGTTTTAAGATCAAATCAATACACCTATCAAACTTCTCTTTCCTTTGGTAAATAATTCCGTTCATTTTGCTGCAGGTTCAACTGTCCTCGTGATACAATTCATTCATTCTCACTGTTTAATCCATTATTTTATTAGACACTTAACGTCACCCTTATCAGACAGTTAATAAGACGATCACAGTATACAGTTAGTGGAAATGTCTTCATCTGAAAACTAATTAATAGAAATGCAACACTCACGTCCTTTGGAATTTGGCTCAGTTTAAACCTCTTCCCAAGGAAGCACAAGAAATCACTGAAAAATACATAGAGATGCCTTGAGGTTTGTTAGAAACAGACATTGCCCGTTGTATATCTGGGTATTGCTTAATATGAAATCATCTTTTTGGCCTCAGCTCTGGAAGACAAATGCATATTTTTAATCACGCATACTATGAACCAGCTCACTGGTTCACAATGCATCACCTTAAATGTGCAAAGATGTTTTTACAAGGCCGAGGACCTGGCCAGGCGAGGGGAACACTCCCACCTCCAGATGGGATCCCACCTCTGGGTGGGATCTACTGAACAAAGCCACCTGCACATCTGGGCTGCTCCGCTGGATGCGTCCCATGCCCAGACTATATATTAGGAAGAAATGTTTTCCTTTGCGGGGGGTGAGGCGGTGGCCCAGGTTGCCCAGAGAAGCTGTGGATGCCCCATCCCTGGAGGGGTTCAAGGCCAGGCTGGACGGGGCTCTGAGCAGCCTGATCTAGGTGAAGATGTTGGACTTGATGACCTTTGAAGGTCCCCTTCCAACCCAAACCCTTCTGTGATTCTCTGATTCTCTGATTAAGAGGGAGAGGATGCAGGAACAGCTGAGAGACCTCAGTTTGGGGGACAGATAACATCTTGTACAGATTCCGTAATTAGTTTTAATTTACTTAATTAAGCATTTAGTCTTCGGGGAAGGAAGATGAAAAAGTTGCTTCATAAACTGACAATGGGCGATTGTTCTCGGCTTCTTATCCTGGAGGCATGCAGGATAATGAGAGCTATAGAAATACTCGGAGAGATTGATTATAGCGAGTAGATAGGAGTCCCCCGGCACAGGCTCCTCATACATCTGCAGGGTAATGGATACCTCCTCACTCCTCTGGTGTGCGTCACCGCTCTCCAGTTTTGCAAGAAATTAAACTGGCTTTGTCTGAGGGCAGCTACTGGGGGACAACCGTGACTGTTAAAATAAAGAAACACAGAAGAGACAGGAAAATTGGACTGACCTGCCAGCATCTTACATGGGCAAGAGCAGTGCGATGCAAAAATCAAAATTTGGAGACATCAGCATTTTCTGATGTGAGGGGGGGATTAAGAGATTTCAGTCCTGACTGCTCTCTCCATGCATGCATGGAAGAATTCTTTCAGACTCAAAAAGATACCCTGTGTAAAATCACTTAAAAGTGCCACATCAGGAGGTGATGCCCTGAAAATGGCATCTAGTTAAATTAGTATCTGACTTCTTGGGTTCAATATGTGGAAAACTTAAATTTCTCCACAAAAGTAAGTTTTAATTTGAAGACTTACAGTTTGGGTAACTAATGAAGTGGTTACAGATTTAACCTCTGCTGGAAAAATCATCCCTTCATCAAACAATAAATCAACAGACAACAGAAGTTGGGGAAATTACATTATTAAAGTTCTAACATGGAAATTCCCAATACTTTATCCCAGCATACATAAAAATAAAATGATATAAATATAAAAGAAAGCCAACAGATGTAGTGTCATATGGACTTGCTTAATAGCAACACTTAGCCTTTCAAAAAAATGATTTACATCTACATTCACTCCTAAAACTGGAAATCTGCATTGAATAATTCATAATTTGTTGCTTGCTGTGCTCTGCTGCCTTTCTTATATTCCTAAGTGATATGAGTTCTGCTCTTCGTGAAGCAGATCAAGTCTAACAAACATTTTGTTACCAGGAGTACGTATTTAGCTAAACCCATGTTCAAACTTCCCCAGCAAGAACTCTTTGCCTCTAATAGAAATGCTCTGTACAGATTTAATTCGCACCATTACTGGGCTTCAGTCTAATTCTCCCACAACTATTCCAAGCATTTTAACAAGAATCACATGGAGATTGGACATGTGTTTCCATGCCTACATGTGTCTCAGTTTAAGACAAACCCATTCCACCTGACTCTTTGTAGGGATGCAAACGAGGTTGCTGTCAGGGCTCTTCCACCAAGCTCTAGAGACCTCCTCCCTTCCCAGCCGTTCATCTCCTGCCTCTCTCCGACCCGAGGACAAGAGGAGAGGGGTTTGACGGAACATCTGGATTCAGCATCTCTCCAGAAACTTGTAAAGAGGGTGCTAAAGCCAGGCCTAATCTGCAAGGTCTGCAAAAGCTATCGTCCCATGGCAGGTTTTAGGGTTGCAAATACCATGCTTGTACTTTCATAAATCTCCTAAAATTTTTCAAATCTAATTTGAATACTAACACTTTATTTTCTATTTTAGTTATTCCATCATCGCCAAGTTATTAATTTCAAAGGTTCAGGTAGTATCAAGGTTATTCCTGGCACTTCTCTGCAATGGTTAGCGAAGCAGCGGGTCCTGTGTGCCCCCTGGACTCTCCTCCCATCAGTTGCCCTCCTGCCTTTTTCTTAGGGAAAAGTTTATTCGTTGATTCATTCAGACTAATGGATCAAATAGCAAAATACAAATCCATTTCACTACTATAGCACACACTGAAGGGACGAAAAAGTCCATTTTAAAATTAATTTAATCTTTTTTCTCACCAGTAGACAAGCTTGCGTCCCTCACCTGGAGACAGCACGGTTCTGCATTGTACCCTGAAGACGTTGCTTGATGGACATGAACCAATATCCACACACTCAAACATGGGCACCTAGTAAGTCTTCCAACATGTTTTTCGTGGTATTTTTTTTTTTTTAATTTAAAACTCTCTTTTTCTGTTCTACATAGTTTACATTGCTTGTAGTTCATCTTCCACTCACAATATCAGATATATGATCACGCTTTATTATGCAAAAAAAGTTCTTGCAGAGCATGTCAGTGCAGCCTTAGGACCGTGGGATGGGAATGTCAAAGTCTTATGTTTAATAACTGGAGCAGGGGAGGACATTGGGGATGTTCCTTGCTGCTGTGTCAGTGATTGGGGAGGATCGTGGCAAAAGAGAGAAGGACCTTGATACCTGGCTCATAAGGACCCGTAACTTTCCTCATCTCTTAAAAAGCAAATTAACAGAAAGGCTGTCAGGACGTGATCTGAAATGCCCAAAGCCTCAAATTTCATAGTTTATATTAACTCCACATTTTTCTGTAAAATAAATTTTTGAATATTTGAAAACTGAAGATCAGGCTTGAGATGTGTGACGCACAGTTAAATAATCAGGCAACGGAGCAGGCGTGCCGCGGGGATGTCTATTTTTAATACTGCCATGGCACCTTTGTGGCCAGGAAAACAACTTTGCTCTGTTGGGATGGCTTTTTTGGATGCATTTGGTAGTGATACTGGGAGGAAGAATTACAAGTTCTCCTCTTTGTTATTTTCCCTGTCCAAAACTCTTAAGTCAGGGAATGACAGATTCTCCTTTTAGTCACAATTAAACAAATGAAGAAAGGAATGGAATGGGATAGGATAGAGTTCTCCCTTGTTTTTCAGGGATAGATCTTCACTTTTTTCCTCAGAAGCAGAGAACAGATAATGGCAAACTCCAATTCTTTTTCTTATGACTCTCATCCTAGAGACAAATCAGTGAGAGGAGCAACAAATTATTTTCCTGGAACTGAAAAAGAGTGGTATTTCTACCGGGAGTTAAGAATTGCTTCTCTTTCAAAAAGGCCTAAAATGATGGTGATTTGATAAGATTAAAAAAAAAAAATCTATTTTAGAAACCTGTTTTCAGTCTGAAAAGTTGGTGGTTCCTCATAGCACAGACTCTGCAACAGCCCCCCTGCCTATGTTCACACACCATAGGTACATGTGAAGCAGGAATCAGATGAGTAGGAGTTATATTTGTATTTTTGAACCACAAGCATTTATTCTTCTTTATTTTAGGGTCCTATTCTTTTGGGTTTTTTGCATTGCAGCCTTAATCTTGGTACCTTGACATCTCCTCAGGGTGAGAATGCTCATTCTTCCTTCTCCGTACAGTCTCTCACGATCCCTGATTTTAAATAAATTAATAGGTATTAAAGTTATTAGCAAGTGAAATCATCCACGCCCACAGGAGGACTCACCTGCAGATGTTCTGCACCACCGGACCTGGATGCGGACATGACCTGAACAGCCTTTGTTCTCTCATCCCACACTGCCACTGGCTTAGCACCTGCCAAAGCCGGACTCAAAGCGCGGCTCAGACCCAGGTTGCTCACTCATTGGTATCAATTTCTGCCTGGGATGGTAAAATGCCGGCCGATACTGCATGTGCAAAGTGGTTTTCTTTAGCTTGGGGCAACCTGCGCTAACGCTTTTGTGGGGTTTGTCCATAGGAATACGTGCACAGCTCCGTTTT